>NC_057800.1:437180950-437229509 GCF_018294505.1 Triticum aestivum
GGGCGGCTCCTTATAAAGAGGGGGGCTAGGCGGCGGCGGGGTGGCTCGGGCGAGGGTGCACCGGCCTCGGGAGGCGGGTCCGAGCCGGACACGGCTGGCGGCGGCGAACCTCGGGATTCCCTTCTCGAGTCGGCGAGGGAGGCGGCGTGGCTGGGCCGGCCTGCTCGGCTGGGCGTGCGGCCTAGTCGGGCAGGAAACTTTTGTTTAAAATAAATTCCGCCGAAACAAAAATCCTAATAAAATATAAAAAAATTCTAAAAAATGCCAAAAACAATTTTCACCGTCTAAATAAAATATTTAGAACAAAGTGAACGTTTTTCTGGCCTAAAAATGCAATTTTGAAAAACGCATATTTTTCTAATTCAAATAAAATAGCAATAAAATTCCAAATAAAATATTTATTTGATTGTAACGTTTTCCCACCAATATTCCCCTCTTATTTTGGAGAAGTCATTTTATCTCCACTCATTTATTTTAATATCAGAAATATTTCGGAGAGAAAAATTATTAAAATCAAAATGATCCTCTTTTCAAATTTGAGAAAATTCAAATACGAAAATAAATGAAAATTTGGGATGACGAACAAAATGCAAATAAAATATGATATGCATATGATGACCTGTGTATAACATCCAAATTGGAAATTTGGGATGTTACAGGATCACTGGACAGCGGTCAAGAACATCCTGAAATACCTGAAAAGGACTAAGGATATGTTTCTCGTATATGGAGGTGACAAAGAGCTCGTCGTAAATGGTTACGTCGATGCAAGCTTTGGCACTGATCCGGATGACTCTAAGTCACAAACCGGATAAGTGTTTTTATTAAATGGTGGAGCTGTCAGTTGGTGCTGTTCCAAGGAGAGCGTCGTGGCGGGATCTACGTGTGAAGCGGAGTACATAGCTGCTTCGGAAGCAGCAAATGAAGGAGTCTGGATGAAGGAGTTCATGTCCGATCTAGGTGTTATACCTAGTGCATCGGGTCCAATGAAAATCTTTTGTGACAACACTGGTGCAATTGCCTTGGCAACGGAATCTAGATTTCACAAGAGAACCAAGAACATCAAGAGAGGCTTCAATTCCATCCGCGATCAAGTCAAGGAAGGAGACAAAGAGATTTGCAAGATACATACGAATCAGAATTTTGCAGACCCGTTGACTAAGCCTCTCTCACGATAACAGGAGCGCCAGTTCAGCCGCGCACGATGAACCCGCCTCGTCAGAACAACATTGTGCCACAGTACGTTCTGACGCCCCCGGGGCATTACTCCAACCCGTTTGATAGCATTGTGGCCGCCACTTCATGATTGGCAGCCCTCCCAATTGACGGTGAATCACCACTAGCGATTGAGACACGACGGGCCAGAGAGCTCCTTCAAACAGCTTTAACCCAGCAGCAGGCTTATTCGCATAGTCGTGAGAGGATCCATTCCACCCCCCGTCCAAGCCGGAGCTACAGCAGGCATATTGAGGAACCGACTGTGTCAAGCAGCGCGCGGCACCATAAACTGGCAGGTGGTGGTGCCAATGCACAAGATGTGATGGATCATGGCCGAGCATGTCGAGAGGCCGAGTTAGTAGCTCAGCACGCAACTCGTCAGCCTACTCCGGTTCATCCAACCACCTCAGTGGAGCCAGGTGTGGTCTTCAGTTCTTTGGGGGTGCCCTGCCTCACCCCAGCCTTGCGCAATGTACGACTACCCAAGGATTTCAAAGGCCCTCGCAAGGTGCCCAATTACACTACTGATTTACCCCCTGAATCTTGGGTTGAGAGTTATGAGATGGCAATGGAGATGCTGGATGTGGAGGAAGGGGTGTGTGCTAAGTATTTCAGCATGATGTTGGAAGGAACAACTCATACTTGGTTAAAGATCTTACCGGCTAACTCCATCGGGTCATGGGCCGAGTTAGAAAACCGCTTTATCCAGAATTTTAAGGATACTTGCAAGCAGCCTATGTCGATTGTGGACCTGGCCGCTTGTGTTCAAGAGGATGGGGAATCTACAACCCATTGGGTGAAACGAGTCTCGGCTACTCTGCATTCGTCAGACCACATCAATGCGGATACAACAGTTTTGACATTGGAAGACAATTGCCGGTTTATGCCATTAAAACTGAAGTTGGGAAGGCTCAAACATCACTACAATGACATGTCAACTCTTATGGCTGCTTTGGTGAAATATGCCGATTCAGATAGTACCAAAGACCCTGAGTCTGAGGATGACAAAACGGGAAAGCAGAAAAAGAACGGCAATGCCAAGGGGCAGCAGCACAACCCGGTAGGTCATGGGAACAATGGTAAGCGCAAGGCAGGCAATAGTTTGGACTTTGTGGCTAACACCAATGGTCAGGATAATGGTCAGCGTCATAAGGGCAAACCGCCCCAGAGGGCGGAGGGTCAGGCCCCAATCTGATCGCCTGTTAAATCAACCTTGTCCAAAGCATGGATCGATGGAGAAGCCAGCTTCGCATCTTTGGAAGGATTGCTTCATCATGCGAGAGTTCAAAAATTCCAATATATTCCAATACGACAATGGCCCGCCCAGCGGGTCAGGAGGCGGTTTTCATGGGCCGGGTTATGGAGGCGGCAGCTCCGGTTCCGGATTCCAAGGCCATCAGACCAGACATAGAAATCAAGGTAATCAGGGTAACCAGGGAGGTTATAACCATCAAGGGAATCAGCAGCAGCTGTAGTCGGGTTATCAGAGCAATCCGAAGCAGTTGAATAGTGGGCAGTATCATGTCTTCACTACTAGCTTGTGTAAGCATGATCAGAAGCTTCACAAAAGGGTCGTGAACTCTGTTGAACCGGCAGTGCCTCAGTATTTGCGCTGGTCTGAACAACCAATTTTATGGAGTCGAGAGGATCACCCACCCCGGGTTGATAATCCGGGTCATCTGGCCTTAGTGGTGGCACCTCAGGTTGGGGGGTATAAGTTCACCAAGGTTCTTATGGATGGGGGAAGCAGTATCAATATCCTTTACTATGATAACTTCCTCCATATGGGATTGACAGATAAGAATCTTAAATCGTCGAACACCGTCTTTCATGGTGTGCTGCCTGGTAAATCGGCGTATCCAGTGGGCAAGATAGCCCTAGAGGTGGCTTTTGGAGATGATCATGATTCAAGGTCAGAAACGTTGACTTTTGAGGTGGTGAGAATCAAGAGTCCGTATCATGCCCTGTTCGGACGGTCGGCTTATGCCAAGTTTATGGCGAGGCCATGTTATGTTTATCTACAGCTTAAGATGCCGGGTCACAAGGGGACCATCACGGTACATGGGAGCAGGAAGATTGCTTTGGAATGCGAAGAGGGTGATGCGTCTTATGCTAATCGGTTTGTGCCATAGAGGAGCTGAAGTTTTATAAGGACAATGTTGAACCGGCGGACATGACTTCTCTGAAAAACCAACTACGGAGCATGATCCCGCGTTGAAGTTTAAATCGGCTACAGACACTAAGATGGTTGATTTTGTTCCTGGCAATTCATCCAAGCAGTTTAGCATCAGCGCTAACCTGGATCCCAAATAGCACTACAAAAAAAAGACACATCCATGACATTTTGGGCCGAACGAAAAAAATTTCTGTCATACATATGAAACTTCTATGACGATAATTGTGACAAAACCCGGTGTCATCATAGATGTGGTGGGCTCCTACTTCTATGACAAAAAATCATGACAGAAAATGGGCTTTTCATCCTGGGCGGGCCGGAGACGCAGCTGCATGACATTCTTTGGGCCGTCCATGACGGAAAAAACCATGGTAGAAGCGAGGGGGAGGAAAATTTCGGGGAGTTCCCGGTTACAGTGGGAGGTCGGGCGCCGAGCGATGCGCGTTTCTCTCATACACGTACGCGCGTGTGTGCGAGGCGTTGGCTCTAACTGGACCTGAGTGAGGCGTTGGGCTCTAGCTGAACCCGAGCGATTGCACTGCAGGCTACGCGTTACTGAACCCGAGCGATCGATCGATGCCTATTAACTGAACCCGATCGAGCGATTCCTTCGCTACTGCTGCTAACTGAAGCCGATTGATTGGATGAATAGTGAGCGTTGGGGGGGGGGTTGGATGCACAGTGAGCGGTGGCGTTGCCTCTGGATGAACAGGACCCCGTGGTGTGGAGGGCTGGATGAATAGTAGATGGTGGAGGGGTGCCTGTGGAGGGGTGGTTGAACAGGACCCCGTGGTGTGGAGGGTTGGATGAACAGTAGACGGTGGAGGGGTGCCCGTGAAGGGGTGGTTGAACAGTAGCCGATGGAGTAGCGCGCGGTGGAGGCTAGATGAACAGGAACCCGTGGAGGCTGGAGGAGGTCGATAGTGGAGACTAACAGTATCCCATGGAGTCCCGTTTTGCGGTACGCCACACCCCTCCCGATGAACAGGACCCCCGTTTCGATCGTAGCGCTCCAACACAAGTCCGTTTCCTCTGTTTTGCGATACGCCACACCCCTCCCGATGAACAGGACCCCCGTTTCGATCGTAGGAGGTCCGTTTCCTCCGTTTTGCGGTACACCAGACCCCTCCCGATGAACAGGATCCCATTTCGAACGTGGCCGGTCGAACACAAGGCCGTTTCATCCGTTTTGCGGTACGCCAGGCCTCGTTTCCATCGCCTGTTCCGTCCAAGCCCTCCCGATGAACACGACCATGCATTCCGTTCCGACCCAGCCGGTTGGCTCCCACGCGTTCTGTTGGCTCCCGATGAACACGACGCATTTTGTTGCCTCCCCATGAACACGACGCATTCCGTTGCCACCCCATGAACATGATGACGAAGCTATTTCTCCGTTCCGACCCAGCCATGTACACGAGCTCTGTCCGTACGTATGCGCAAGTAGGCGTTCGAGACCGTGCCGTAGGTACGTACATGGCCGTATTTTCTTGCTTGCACCCTGGCCGCTGTACGTATGTGTACATGCTATGTGTGCGCCTCTACTACGACACGTGCGCGCCTCTACATCGACCAGTATATATGTACATACACGTTCGCGACCAGAATGACAACGCTAAATACGCTTCGACCAGGTGGGTCCCGACTGTCAGGCACTTCCTTGCCTGCGAAGATGTAGCTGGTGGGTCCCAGCAGTCAGGGGGGCGAATCGTTTTGTTTTTGTTTTTTTTTGCCCGGACGCACTTCCTTGCGTGCGAAGGTATAGCTGCTGGGTCCAGCAGTCAGGGGGGAATCGTTTTGTTTTTTTCCTCGGACGCACTTCCTTGCGTGCGAAGATTTAGCTGGTGGGTCCCAGCAGTCAGGGGGGCGAATCGTTTTTTTTCGGACGCACTTCCTTGCGTGCGAAGATGTAGCTGGTGGGTCCTAGCAGTCAGGGGGGCGAATCGTTTTTTTGGACGCACTTCCTTGCGTGCGAAGATGTAGCTGGTGGGTCCCAGTAGTCAGGGGGAACATTTTTTTCGCGAAATAAGGTGGCCCGTCTGGTGGGTCCCCGCTATCAGGTGGAGGAATAATTATTTTGCGCGTAATAAGGAGGCACTTCCTTGCTGCGGCCGTGGACCCAGCTGTCAGCCTCTCCACGTACAGTCCATGTCCGATGGAAGCCATTCCTTGACCATGTTGACCATGCCGCGCCGAGAGCACCAGGGCGGTGGACGACGACGAGGCCTAGGAAGGGGACTACGCAGAGCCGGGGATGACGCTGCAGTGGATGCCCATGTGTAGGGGAGTATGAGGGTTCACTCGTTCAGCTGCGGTGTGAGGCTGCCGTCGGCATAGAATAACAGGGGGTGTGGGGGTGCGTAGAGGGATGGCCTGGCCAGCGGTGGGATTAGTAGGGGGCAGTGAGGCCTCCGCGACATCACAGCCGGCCACGGGCGGCAGGAGCAGGCGGCACGACCGGCGCTGCTTTGGGTGGCTGGAGCAAGAAGACCAGAGGTTGAAGAAGCACAACGGCCGTTGGATGGACATCGTACGGTCACTGGAGCTAGAATCGTTCATATATTGACTAAAGTTGACAAAGGCCTCCATCCCAGTCAACTTAGTTGGCCCACAAGTCAGCCTCCCACCATGGTGGGTCCCAGCTAGCAGGGGGTATTCATTTTTTGTGCGTAATAAGGAGGCACTTCCGGTGGGTCCAAGCTGACAGCGGGGGGACATTTTTTTCATGCAATACGGTGGCCCGTCCTGTGGGTCCCAGCAGTCAGTGGGAAATGTTTTTTTTTTCACGAAATACTGTTGGCCCGTCCGGTGGGTCCCTGCTGTCAAGTGGAGGAATAATTATTTTCCGCGTAATAAGTGATACGTCTCCAACGTATCTACTTTTCCAAACACTTTTGCCCTTGTTTTGGACTCTAACTTGCATGATTTGAATAGAACTAACCCCGACTGACACTGTTTTCAGCAGAATTACCATGGTGTTATTTATGTGCAGGAGCAAACGTTCTCGGGATGACCTGAAAATTCACTGTCGGAGTAAATAACCACGGTTAGCCTAGCCGGCTTCCCCTGGCACTTCAGAAAAATTACAGGCCGAACAAGCCTCCAAGCGTCCAAGACACGGGGCCGCCTTCCCCTCGCCGGCTACCTCTCAAACCGGCTGCGCAAAGGCGGCCCAGCCCTGAAATCCTTGGGAAAACAAGACCACGATAAGGCTGACTTCCAGAAGCCGGCCATAGAAGGGCCGACTCCTAGGAGCCAGCCCCTCAGCAGGCGGCTAAGATCTTGCCCTCGGAGTCTGCACCCACATAACGGCGACAAGACGGGGCGTGGCTTCAGTAAAGCCTGCCACCCCCGAATAACGGCGCACGCGTGGCCACAGTGCACCGTACGGGGCAACCATCCCCGTCCGGCGCGGCACTGTTGCCACGATGATCGTGACGTCACCCACGGCGAGCGGTCAGTACGACCATGGGTGGCGGGCCCCCTCGGTCAGGGAGATCCCAAAGGCGGCCAGGCTTCCCACAGTCGGCCAAGGGTATGGCCGGCTTCCAACAGCCGGCCAGCTCTCTCCCTCCAAGGAGGCGCTTCATTAAGGAGACAAGAGACGGTAATGCTACAGTGATGAGCACCCTCGCAGCGGCACTGTAGCCATGCTTACCACAACAAAGCCATTGTCACCAGGGGCAAGGTAACAGTAACTAGCCCCCGACAAGACCCCCGAGCGGTGGGGCCGGCCTGTCGACCAAAGGGTCGGCAGCCGGTGGGCCCACTGGTCGGTGGGCCCCACCAGTCGGTGGAGAAGCCGGCGGGCGTAGACACAGACGGTCAGGGCCCACGCCCAGCCAGATTGCCATTATACCCCTGGGGGGTAGGCCTATATAAACCCCCAGGGTTCCCATGCAGGGGAGAGCACTCTTTGGATAGATTTTAGACACCACAAGGAGAAGAGGAGCGGGCTGGCCTAGCCCTCCTTCATCCTTTCACCGAACAGCTCAACGAGCATTCTGTAGCTACCCATCGAGCTAGTGATCATTCAGAGACCCCGCAGAGCAGCATTAGGGGTGTTATCTCCACGGAGAGCCCTGAAGCTGGGTAAGATTCGCCGGCGTGCATGTCTTCGCCTTATCCCATTTCCAGGCACCGGCGATGTTTTATTGGCTCCCACAATGATAAGCCATCCATTGGCATATGTCGCACCAACCACCCGACATTTGGCGCCCACCATGGGGCCAGGTGCACCATCGTCCGGAGACCTGCTCTGGACGGGAACCCTCTTCCTTCCCAACGTGCGTAGCCAGCCTGGCTCGCCCGATGGCGCTTGCCCCGACACGCTGCAAGACGTCGTCGACGCCTGCGCGGCGAGCTGCCTCGCCGATCTTCTTGGCGAGGCTCGCATCTCTAACGAGCCCGCATCCGACGTGGGCATAGACTGCCCCGAGAGCCACCTCGTCGGCCTCCTCGATCAACTCCACGTCACCGGCGAGCTTGCCGCAGACTTGGAGTCGGTTGGCTCCACCGATCCGATGCTTGTCGACTCCGACACGGCATCCCTTGACGCCTTCCCCACCAACATGGTGGTCATCAACGACCCTCTTCCTCGAGCCGACAGCAGCGGTAGTGCCATTACCGAGGTACTGGTTATCAGGCACGGCGCCCCCTCAGGCGAAAACGCCCACGACACTCTGCAGGCGGCGCTGCACAACTTGTCCATCCCCATCCCGGCCGACGCGGACACCAAGACATTGGAGGCACACCGCCTCTCCCTCGTTGCGGAGGGCCAGAGGCTCGCCACCATGAGACGCCTCACCGAGGCTCACCAGCTCGAGGTTGACCGAGCCGCCTTCGGCATGCCGCCTCCCGACGGGCCGAGCTGCATTGGTATCGTCAAGAAACACGGCGCGGCTATCGCCGACATGCTGGGAGCAGACCGCCCAGTCTATGCCACGCCTCTCGAGAACTTGGGCGCCGCCCAGGCGGCCGCAGGCGACTTGAATGGGCCCGGGCCTGATGAGCTCCCTTACATGACCAGACGCATCCAGCAACTTATCGACGCAGCCACAGAGCGGCATGAAGCTGGCGTCCGCGCCGAGAGTCCTCCCCCGCGCCGAGAGCACGACGCGACGTCCCGAACACCGACCGCGGGCAACACCCGTGCGAGAAAAGAAAAGGAGCCGGCTGCCAGCCACACCGGACTCGAATCTCCATCGAGCGTGACGCCGAGGGCCGCCCTCGAGCCGTGGAGTGGCGGGGCAACCCTCCTCCTCCGCCTCGTGGGGAGAGATACCCTACCCCGCCGCCTGTCACGCACCCGACTCTCAGCGGCCGGCTGGGTCACCGCGAAGGAGTCGGTGAGAATGATGCCCGCCACCGGATCAACCGCCTTGCGCGATCCTTGGCCCTAGAAGAAGAAGATGATGTCGGCCCGTCTTGCTTCGCCCCCCGCATGCGCGACGAGCCCTTCCCCAAAGGGTTCTCGCTCCCAAGAGACACGCCCAAGTACAACGGCTCCATGAAGCCGGAAGATTGGTTGATCGACTACTCCACCGCGGTTAGCATCGCAAACGGCAACAGGCGTGTTGCCGTAAAATATGTGCCCCTCATGCTCCAAGGCATGACGCGCACCTCGCTTAACAGCCTCAAGCCTTACAGTGTCAACAGCTGGCTAGACTTCACTGAAGCCTTCATACGCAACTTCACTAGCACCTACAAGCGGGCTCCTAAGCCCCGACAGCTCTCCTTGTGCGTCCAAGGGCCCAACGAATCGACTCGCGACTACCTCACGCGTTGGGCCGAGCTCCGCAATTCCTGCGAGGGAGTGCACGAGGTCCAAGCTATAGAGTACTTCACCGTCGGGTGCCAAGAAGGCACCCTCCTCAAGCACCGACTCCTCTGCGACGAGCCGACTATGCTTGACGAGCTACTGGTTATAGCTGATAAATACGCCACGACCTATTCCTCGATGAAGACCGAGCTGCGAGTGGACGCCTCCGGGAAGGTGCTCGCTCCGAGTCCCAAGACGCCGGCTGGAGAATCCAGCCGACGCCCGCACCAGAACGACCACAAGCGCAAGGCTCCTCTGCCGCCTTCCGCCAGTCGGCAGGTGGCCACAGTCGAAGACGAACAACCTGAAGGACGGCCCGCACCCAAGAAGCAGAAGGGCGGCAGGCCGGCCTAGCAGCCGGCTTTCTCCTACGAGCAATCACTTGATGCCCCCTGCAAGTTTCACAGCGGCGCAAAGCCTTCAAACCACACGACCAGAAAATGCCATTGGCTCACTCGGATCTCCAAGGGTGAGGGGATGGCGCCGCCTTCGCCTGCTGGTCAGCCGCCTTCGGCTCCTCCGCAGCCGGCCGCTCGACCAGCAGTCGGGGCAGTTCAAGACGAGTACCCCGACGAGCATGCCACCTACGTCGTCTTCACCAGCCAGCCAGAAGATCGGCATACCCGGTGCCGACAACACCAAGAAGTCAACACAGTCACCTCCAACAACCCTGAATTCATGCACTGGTCAGAAAGGCCTATTAGTTGGAGCTGGACAGATCACCTAGAGGTGATGCCGTCTCCCGGCTCCTATGCATTTGTTTTGGACGCCACCCTCGCTACGGAAAGGCGAGCCACCCGTTTCTCCCGTGTGCTGATTGATGGTGGGAGCAGCATCACTATCCTATACCGCGACACCATGGAGAAGCTGAGCATCAAGACAAAGCAGCTCATGCCCAGTCGGACTGTGTTCCATGGCATCGTACCCGGCTTGTCCTGCTCCCCAATTGGCAAGATCAAGATAGATGTCCTCTTCGGGGACAAGGATCATTTCCGCCGAGAGGCGGTTTGGTTTGAAGTGGTGGATCTAGAGAGCCCTTACCACGCGTTGCTTGGCTGACCTGCCCTGGCCAAGTTCATGGTTGTACCCCATTACGCCTACCTCACGATGAAGATACCAAGTTCCAAGGGCACCATCACCGTAGCCGGAGACTACAAGAAATCCTCCGAGTGCGCGGCTGCCAGCAGCCGGCTGGCCGAGTCCCTTGTAATTGCTAAAGAGAAGAAGATACTGGACCGAGTCGTGGCCGTGACCGGCAAGCAGCCGGCCCTGTCCCCCGACCCCAAGGAGTGTGGTGCCCAAGGTTCCTTTCAGCCGGCCAAAGAAACAAAGAGGGTACCTCTAGACCCAGATCACCCAGAAAGGCTTGCCACCATCGGGGCAAACCTGGACAGCAAATAGGAAGGCGAGCTCGCCGATTTCCTCCATGAGAATCGGGACATTTTCGCATGGTACCCCAAGGACATGCCGGGTCTGCCGAAGGAATTCGCTGAGCACAAGCTACATGTCCGAGAAGGTGCGAAACCAGTCAAACAGACTCTCCGCCGACTATCAGAGGAGAAGAGAAGGATTGTAGGAGAAGAGATAGCCCGGCTTCTAGCAGCCGACTTCATTATGGAAGTTTTCTTCCCAGAGTGGCTCGCCAACCTGGTCCTCGTGCTGAAGAAAAATAACAAGTGGTGCATGTGTATAGACTACACTAGCCTCAACAAGGCTTGCCCCAAAGATCCCTTTGCCTTTCCAAGGATTGATCAAGTAATAGACTCCACAGCCGGATGCGAGCTGTTGAGCTTCTTGGATGCTTACTCAGGCTACCACCAGATAAATCTGGATCCAGCTGACCGCCGGAAAACCGCCTTCATCACACCATTCGGAGCCTTCTGCTACCTGACTATGACATTCGGCTTGAGAAATGCCGGTGCCACTTTTCAGCGTTGCATGCAGAAATGCCTCCTCAAGCAGCTCGGCAGAAATGCTCACGTCTACGTAGATGATATTGTGGTGAAGACAGAGAAGCACGACACCTTGCTGGAAGACCTCAGAGAAACATTTGAAAACTTGCGCCGATTCCAAATCAAGCTCAACCCCGAGAAATGCTTGTTCGGAGTACCAGCCGGCCAGCTCCTAGGCTTCCTGGTCTCCGAACGCGGCATCGAGTGCAACCCAATAAAGATCAATGCCATAGAGAAAATGGAGATTCCCACCAAGCTGCGGGATGTCCAGAAGTTCACCGGATGCTTGGCTTCCCTGAACCGCTTCATCAGCCGGCTCGGAGAGAAGGCCCTCCCCCTCTACCGACTCATGAAGAAATCCACTCATTTCGAGTGGAACGACCAGGTGGACCAAGCCTTCCACGAGCTAAAGAAGATGCTGACCACGCCGCCTGTCTTGGCGGCACCGGCTGAAAAGGAGCCCATGCTCCTTTGCATTGCCGCTACTAGCCGGGTGGTCAGTACTGTCATCGTAGTCCAACGCCCAAAAGAAGGCCGGGCTTAGCCGGTTCAGAGGCCGGTGTATTATTTAAGAGAAGTCTTATCCACCTCGAAGAAGAACTACCCACAATACCAGAAGATGTGCTATAGTGTGTACTTCACTGCCAAGAAGCTCAAGCCCGATTTTCAAGAGCACCCCATTACGGTCGTATGTACTGCCCCGCTTGCCGAGATCATAGGCAGCAGGGATGCATCCGGCCAAGTGGCCAAATGGGCCATTGAGCTGCCCCCCTACGCGATCTTCTACCAGCCCCGCACCACCATTAAGTCCCAGGCACTGGCCGACTTCCTTGTCGATTGGGCCAAAACCCAATACCTGCCACCGGCTCCCAACTCCACTCACCGGCGGATGCACTTCGATGGGTCCAAGATGCACACTGGCTTGGAAGCCGGCATCGTCCTCACCTCTCCCAAGGGCGACAAGCTCAAGTATACATTGAAAATTCATTTTGCCGCCTCCAACAATGTGGCCGAGTACGAGGCACTCATACACGGGCTATGGCTAGCCAAAGAACTCGGCATCCGCCGGATCTTGTGCTATGGCGACTCGGATTTGGTGGTCCAACAGTCATCTGGTGACTGGGATGCCAAAGACGCAAACGTGGCGAGCTATTGTTTCCTCATCCAGCAAATCAGTGGATATTTTGAAGGATGTGAGTTCCTTCATGTACCACGTGCCGACAACATGCAAGCGGATGCCCTGGCACAAGTAGGATCCACCCGGCAAGCCATACCAGCCGGCATTTCTCTCCACCGCCTCCTCAAGCCGTCTATAAAGCCATCTCCAGAATCTGATTCCATCTTCGTGCCGCCTGACCCCAATGAAGTCAGATCCGACTTGGGAAACCAAGCAGGCGGCGCGGGGACTCCAACAGGCGGCCCGGGGACTGCCATAGTCGCACCCGGCCTGGGGAATTAGGAACTCGGCCCGGGGACTACTGTAGTCGGCCCGGGGACTACAACAACACAACATGCGATGGCTGACTCCGACTCCAACTCTTCACTACCCAGCCCACCCGCCCCTATCACAGTGGCAGTCCTGACAATAGAAGAAGTCACAGCTCCATCCTGAGCCTAGCCCATCCTCAACTTCTTAGTAAACAGAGAGCTGCCAACCAACGAGATCTCGGCAAGACAAGTTCAAGCCGAGCCGGAGCCTACACAATCGTCAACAGAGAGCTTGTTAGGCGCAGCATCACTGGAGTCTTCCAGCGTTGCGTCGAACCATAGAAGGACATAGCAATCCTCAGGGACATCCACCAAGGCAAATGCGGCCACCACACAGCCTCAAGATCACTCGTCGCCAAGGCTTTTCGCCACGGATTTTTCTGGCCGACTGCCTTGGAAGACGCCAAGGAACTAGTCAAACACTGCAAAGGGTGCCAAGTTTTCAGCTCCAAGCAACACCTGCCGGCTTCTGCACTCAAGACCATCCCCCTCACCTGGCCCTTGCCGTCTGGGGGCTGGACATGGTGGGCCCGTTCAAGACGGCACGCGGCGGCATGACACATCTGCTCGTCGTTGTGGACAAATTTACCAAGTGGATTGAGGCAAAGCCGATCAAAAAGCGGAATGGGCCGACTGCCGTCACATTCATCGCAGATATTATAACCTAGTATGGCCTACCACATAGCATCATCACCGACAACGGCACAAATTTGGCAAAGGGAGCACTGGCACATTTCTGCGCAATACGCGGCATCCGGCTGGACCTAGCGTCCGTTGCCCACCCGTAGTCAAACGGCCAGGTCGAGCGAGCAAACGGCGTCATCCTCTCCGGCATCAAGCCCCGACTGGTCGTGCCACTGGAGCGTTCGGCCGGCTACTGGCTCGACGAGCTACCGGCCGTCCTCTGGAGTTTGCGCACTACCCCAAACAAATCGACCAGCTTCACCCCTTTTTTCCTTGTATATGGTGCCGAGGCCGTCATCCCAACTGACATCGAGTTCGACTCGCCTTGGGTCACCATGTACACGGAGGTGGAAGCCAAGGAAGCACGAGAAGACGGTGTCGACCTGCTGGAAGAGGGCCGGCTGTTAGCTCTCAGTCGGTCCGCCATCTACCAGCAGGGTCTGCGCCGCTACCATAGCCGGAAGGTCAAGCCAAGATCTTTCCAAGAGGGCGACCTTGTGCTCCGGCTGATCCAGCGAATAGCCGGCCAGCACAAGCTCTCGTCCCCTTGGGAGGGCCCCTTCATCATCAGCAGAGCTTTAGGCAACGACTCTTACTACCTAATCGACGCGCAGAAGCCGAAGGCACACAAGAGAGACGATTCCGGCAAGGAGTCGGACCGACCGTGGAACACCAATCTCCTCCGAAGATTTTACAGTTAAAAAGCAGTACGTAGCACGCTACCTTTTGTACTAAGTACGAGACAAGGGGTGCCCCGAGGAGTACTTGGGGACTACCCTCTTTTATCTATGAAAGATGAGTATCACGCATACGATTATGTTGCTACACTTGCTTTCTTCGTCCGGCACCGGGTTCGACTAGTTGGCCCGGGGACTCGCCGCCTCAAGTTATATATGAAGTTCCACCTGCAGCCAAACAAGTAGTGTGCCGGCACCCAAGCCCCCTCTTACCAAAAGTCGCAACTCGAAGAAACGACTGTCTGACTGGCAAGAGCCAAGGACAGGAAAGGATGCCCACGCGAAAAAAGACGGCTAAGGACTAACGAACTTATATAACACGAGCCGGACTCCCACCCCGCCAGTGGACTACCAAAGCGTCGGCTGGCCGGCTTCCCGCTCACCTTGCTGCAATCTGAGAAATCTAAAGTACTTGCCTTCCCAAAACGACCAAGTCCTTCTCCAGCCATAGACTGCAGAGCAGCTGTCCGGCTGGGAAGGCGGCGGCCAAGGGAAGGTGGCAAAGGAAAAAGGCAAAGGATAAAAAGCAAACATAAACGGAAGCCAAACACATGCATAATATTTACACAAAAGACCTTCGAAAGGCCAGCATTCAACATAGTCTGAATACACCCCCAGTGGGTGGAACTATGTAAATTTAAAGATTGTTCAAAGAAGTAACAAGCAGGAAAGCTAGGACGGCGGATCAAGCCAGGGGAGCAACAGGCGAGTGGGGCAGGTTGGCGGAGTCGGCGGTGCCGGCTGGAGGAGTGAACGGCTGACGAGTTTCGGCATCGTTGCTGGAAGCACGATCGGGCTGAGGCGGGCTGTTCGCTTCACCATCCGGCGCAGCGTCTTCGTCATCCTCTCCCTCTTCCTCTTCGCCCTCATCATTGGAGGCAATCTCCTCCGCCGAGTCTTCACCTTCGGCCGGGTTCAGCTCGAACCACTCCTCCGGCTAAGCGACGCCAGCGTCATCCACCTCAGGAGCAAAGGCACTGGTATCGGTATACTCGGCGATTGCCGAGGCGCGCTGGATGATAGCCGGCCGCACCGCCTCCAGCTCCTCGTCAGCCTCCTGCCGCCAGGTGCTCAGCTGGTCCAAGTTCAGCCCAGGATACCAAGCCCGAACGAACTCCAGAGCCCGCCCAGCGACGGAGCGGGCCGCTGACGCCTTCCAAGCCTCGAAGCGGCCGACTGCGACCTCCAGCTAGTCGGCGGTCCGACTTGGGGTGCGCGGAATCACCTCGCCAGGCCAGAGGGCGGCTAGCACTTGCGCTCCGGTGCGCTGAAGACGGCGGAGCATGCGATGGGCCGGCTGCAGGCGGGCTTGAAGCCCCAGAAGCTGCTCCTCAAGTGACCGGCTGGCATTCGGCGCAATCTCGGCCCCCGCCTGCCGTCGCGTGTCGCGGTAGGCCTCGATGGCTTGGGTGGCGGCGGCTGAGTAGCCAGGGAAGTAATCTGCAAAAAGAGGAAAGCAGAGACACAAAATCAAAAAATGAATCAGATAGTAGAAGGCAGGCAAGGAAGCAAAGAAGAAGGCGGCCTACCGTCAATCAAGTCTTCCACCCGGCTGTAGCCTTGGCTCAGCGCCTGCCTCATCTCGGCCCAGTTTGTTGCCTCGGTCTCATACTCGGCTTTGATTGCGGCCTCGTTGTCCTGCGCCGCCTTCAGGGCCGCCCTGTGGCTCTCCTCCTCGCCGGCCAACCTCTTGGCCAGGCGGTCACGCTCTTGAGCCAGGGCGGTGCACTCGGCCTCCTTGGCACGAAGGGCGGTCTAGGCTCCGCTCAGCTGGCTCCTCAAGTCGGCATTGGCCCCTGCAATATAAAGAAAGAAGTCGTCAGGAAAAGATCCGACCTGACTACTCGGTAGTCGGCCTGAATCTCGGGGACTACACCCAGAGGGTGCGCTGACGCGCCCCCACTTAAAAGAAAAACGAAGCGCTTACTCCGGCTCTCGGTCAGATCAGCGGCTTTCTGATTCAACTCCTGGGCCTGGGAGTTGAAGGCGGCTGCACGGAGGTTGTGGTACTCCTGCAGAGAGGACAAGGGACGTGACTAAGAACAATATGGTGATCAAGCTTTCCAATAAGTTCCAAGCCGCCTGCTCGGCAGCCGGCTCGGAACTCGGGGTCTACACCCAGTGGGTGCGCTGACGCTCCCCCACGGAAGAAATTAAAAGCAATCAAAGGAGCAGGAGGACTCACCCGAATAACCGACCGCGTCGTGAGAAACTCCTGAGTGTACTGCTTCAGCGCGGTGGCTTGGGCCTGAAGCCGGCTCCGGACGTCCTGCGCCGCCACATTCAGCACGGCTGTCCCGCCGCCCGGCGTCCACCCGGACGAGCTATCGCTGGCTGCCTCTAGGTCCTGGGCAGAAGAGCCGGCGTCCGCAGTCTTCTGCGTGTCCGGCGCTGAAGCCGCCTTCCCCGCGCACCGGCGAAGCGGTGACGAGATCACAAGATCCCCTCCCACGGTCGGCTCGCCCCCAGCCGGCTGCGGTGGCGGCACTTCAGGCCGGCCTCCTCGGCCCGCTCTAGTCGGCGGCGATGGCGCTGTCTCCCTCCCCATCTCCGGTTGGCCGCGGCCGGCCTCCTCCAATGGGGGCACAGGGGTGTTAGGAGCCGCGGCGCAGAGGGGAATGACGAGCTGCGGAGGCTGGTTCTGCAGGGCCTCCGCCTCCCTCTCCGCGTTTGCGGCCTCCGCCTGGGCCTTGGTGGCTGCGACGGCTCGCGCCTCCGCCGACTTCTGCTCCGCCTCCCGAGCCGCCCTCCACTCCTCCGCCTCCCTCTCCTCTCGCGCTTCCCGCGTGTTCCGCTCCATCGCCTCTAGGAGGTCGGTGCGGGGATCTACCCGACGCGAGTTTGAAGACCCTCCTATGGCTCCGACTATGAAGGTGGCCAGTACTCGCCCAAGGGAAAGAGGGGCCCTGTTTGATAAATTGAGAAAAAGGGTTTGGAAAAACATCAACCGAAGAAGAAGAAAAAAGAAAGGTATAAGAACAGCGACAGTTATGCTGAGACCACCTGCGGCTGCTTCACCACCTTGCGGAAGCGGGCTGCCTTCGCGGCCGCCTCGACCGGCTTGGTCACTGCTGCGGTACTCTTGGGCTTCTTCGGCCGACTACCGAAGTGGGTCGACGCGGCCCGGCGCTTCTGCATGCCGCCCTGGGCAGTCGGCCCGGTGGATGGGACCGCACCATGGTGATCGGGCGCCGGTCGGCGGCGCGCGATGACTTTGGCCTTGTCGTCATCTGGCCAGTCCTCAAAGCCGGCCCCGAGCCCGGACCCGCCTGCATCGCCGCCTTCCCCCACAACGTCATCTTCCATGGCAGCCGCCCCCAGGTCTGGGTCGTCTACATCGTCCATCGTATGGTCGGGGAGGAACTGGCGTTCCACCCCTGCGGCCCCGGCTGCTGGCGAAAGCATGGGGTTCTGCCAAAGAAAGGCCGGCTGGTCAGGAGTCGGCCACCATGAACTCGGCAATGAGCAAAGAGAAAGAGGAAGAGAAACTTACCACCGGCGGAGGATTGGCGCGAGAGTACGGCACCTTGCCATTCTTCCACTCCTCGGTGAGCTTGCAGTTGGAAATGTAGTTCACCATGTAAGACACCTCGGCGTGAGGCATCTTCTTGGTGCTTAGCCGGCACGGGTCGAAGCAGCCGCTCATCTGGCAGATCATATGAGGTCAGCCCTGGAGCGAGACCACCCGGCGCTCCACGAAGGCGGCCACCAGGTCGGCCCCGGACAGACCCTCCGACTGGATCATCACCCGGAGCCGGGCAATGGAGGCGGACCCGCCCGGAGACAGCGACCTGGACCGGAAGGACCACGAAGGCTGTCTCCCAGCCGGCCGGCCGGCTATGTAAGTCGGCAGGTTGACGAAGTCGCCTTGCGGAGCAATATTCTTCACGTAGAAGTAGGACTTCTGCCAGAGCTTCACCGACTGGATCAGCGGGATGAGCGGAAACGGGTTGTTGTTGCTCGCCCTCCGCATGTCGATGAAGGCACCACATGGGGCGGGCACGCCCGCGACAACGGTGCCGAGCTTGCACTGAAAGAACTCTCCCCACAGTTCAAGAGTGGGGAGGACACCGAGAAAACCCTCGCACAGGGTGACGAAGGCCGACAGCAGCATCACCGCGTTGGGAGTGAGGTGATGTGGCTGGAGATGATAAAATTCAAGGAACGAGCGGAGGAACCCGCTCGCCGGTAGGCCGAAGCCACGCAGGCAGTGCGAGCGGAAGATTACCCGCTCGTCCTCTTCTGGCATCGGCGAGATCTCCCTCTCCGGCGCGAGGCGAACCCGTACGAGATCTGCGCCTGGCAACCGCCGCGTCCGACGGAGGAAGTCGACGTGGTCGTCATGGACGTTGGAGCCGTCACAGGAGCTCAACAACGCCATCGGGACGGCGCAGCGGCGAGAAAGGTACGACAAAAGGAGGGCGCACAACCCAACTGCGACAAAGCGACGGCGAGCCAAGAAGATTGGCAGGAAGGCCGAGTGGCGGTAGATAGCTGTCGTGATGAGAGGAGGAAGAATAAGGAGGGGGAGGAGCGAGGGAGAGCGCATGAGCGTTTGGTGCTCCCCTCCTCTCCCCCTACTTATAGCCTCGTGCGGCAAAGCCGAGGAGGCAGGACGTGGGGGGATGTGGGATTAACTGCACCCACTCCCCCATGCCCCTCGATTATTGCGCCATTACGGCATGGGGAAACCGCCGCTAGGGTGCGCGCGGTCCGCCCAGGCCGCAAAAGATCCGCGCGTGGGCCGAGGCCCTGTAGTGGCGGGCCCCAAACTGCGGCGGCGTCCTGTCGCGCGCGTGGGCTGGCAGGCCCCTCCAGCCGGAGGATGCCACGTGGCGCGCTGACGGCGAGCGGTCAGCTCATAGCTGGACTCGCGCACTGACTGGCCCCCGCCTTCAAGCTTCGAGATCTCTGGGAGACGGAGCGCCTAGCCGAAGCCGGCCCCTAGTTCCCGGCTCCTCAAGATAGGAAGCTGACTGAGCTCCTCGACTTTTTTCTACCTCGGAGCCCAACCAGCTTCGGGGACTACTGTCGGAGTAAATGACCACGGGTAGCCAAGCCGGCTTCCCCTGGCACTTTAGAAAAATTACAGGCCGAACAAGCCTCCAAGCGTCCAAGACACGGGGCCGCCTTCCCCTAGCTGGCTACCTCTCAAACCGGCTGCGCAAAGGCGGCCCAGCCCTGAAATCCTAGGGAAAACAAGACCACGAGAAGGCCGACTTCCAGAAGCTGGCCATAGAAGGGCCGACTCCCAGGAGCCGGCCCCTCAGCAGGCGGCTAAGATCTTGCCCTCAGAGTCTGCACCCACATAACAGCGACAAGACGGGGCGTGTCTATAGTAAAGCCTGCCACCCCTGAATCCCAGCGCACGCGTGGCCACAGTGCACCGTACGGGGCAGCCATCCCCGTCCGGCGCGGCACTGTTGCCACGATGATCGTGATGTCACCCATAGCGAGCGGTCAGTGCGAACCGTGGGTGGCGGGCCCCCTCGGTCAGGGAGATCCCAAAGGCGGCCAGGCTTCCCATAGTCGGCCAAGGGTATGGCCGGCTTCCAACAGCCGGCCAGCTCTCTCCCTCCAAGGAGGCGCTTCATTAAGGAGACAAGAGACGGTAAGGCTACAGTGATGAGCACCCTCGCAGCGGCACTGTAGCCATGCTTACCACAACAAAGCCATCGTCACCAGGGGCAAGGTAACAGTAACCAGCCCCCGACAAGACCCCCGAGCGGTGGGGCCGGCCTGTCGACCAAAGGGTCGGCAGCCGGTGGGCCCACTGGTCGGCGGGCCCCACCAGTCGGTGGAGAAGCCGGCGGGCGTAGACACAGATGGTCAGGGCCCACGCCCAGCCAGATTGCCATTATACCCCTGGGGGGTAGGCCTATATACACCCCCAGGGTTGCCATGCAGGGGAGAGCACTCTTTGGATAGATTTTAGACACCACAAGGAGAAGAGGAGCGGGCTGGCCTGGCCCTCCTTCATCCTTTCACCGAACAGCTCAAGGAGCATTCTGTAGCTACCCATCGAGCTAGTGATCATGCGGAGACCCCGCAGAGCAGCATTAGGGGTGTTATCTCCACGGATAGCCCTAAAGCTGGGTAAGATTCGCCAGCGTGCATGTCTTCGCCTTATCCCATTTCCAGGCACCGACGATGTTTTATTGGATCCCACAATGATAAGCCATCCATTGGCATATGTCGCACCAACCACCCGACATTCACGGAGCCACTTTTCAGAAAATAAGAAAAATACCTGCCAAAGATGAAGGCCAGGGGGCCCACCGTCTCTCCACGAGGGTGGGGGGCGCGCCTGCCCCCCTAGGGCGCGCCCCCTACCTCGTGGGCCCCCTGTTGCCTCTCCGACTCCAACTCCACCTCCATATATTGAGTTTCGGGGAGAAAAAAAATCAGAGAGAAGAAGTTATCGTGTTTTACGATACGGGGCCGCTGCCAAGCCCTAAAACCTCTCGAGAGGGCTGATCTGGAGTCCGTTCGGGGCTCCGGAGAGGGGAATCCGTCGCCATCGTCATCATCAACCATCCTCCAGCACCAATTTCATGATGCTCACCGCCGTTCGTGAGTAATTCCATCGTAGGCTTGCTGGACGGTGATGGGTTGGATGAGATCTATCATGTAATCGAGTTAGTCTTATTAGGGTTTGATCCCTAGTGTCCACTAGGTTCTGAGATTGATGTTGCTATGACTTTGCTATGCTTAACGCTTGTAACTAGGGCCCGAGTGCTATGATTTCAGATCTGAACCTATTATGTTTTCATCAATATATGAGTGTTCTTGATCCTATCTTGCAAGTCTATAGTCACCTATTATGTGTTATGATCCGTTAACCCCCAAGTGACAATAATCGGAATACTTACCAGTGATGACCGTAGTTTGAGGAGTTCATGTATTCACTATGTGTTAATGCTTTGTTCTGGTTCTCTATTAAAAGGAGGCCTTAATATCCCTGAGTTTCCGTAAGGACCCCGCTGCCATGGGAGGGTAGGACAAAAGATGTCATGCAAGTTCTTTTCCATAAGCACGTATGACTATATTCTGAATACATGCCTACATTATATCAATGAAACGGAGCTAGTTCTGTGTCACCCTAGGTTATGATTGTTACATGATGAACCACATCCGGCATAATTCTCTATCACCGATCCACTGCCTATGAGCTTTTCATATATTGTTCTCTGCTTATTTACTTTCCCGTTTCTATTGCTATCTGAAAGCCCAAGTGCTCCCTAGGTGGTTTTGATAATTGATGACAACATATCTCTTGTTGGACTAACATTTCTATCTAGCATGTTTCAGATAAGTTCAACAATGGAGTGACATGGACTAAAGGTTGTGGGAACTCCTTCAAGATGCTAAGGACAAAGGATTGGCTAAAGCCTCAAGCTCAAGACTCTTCATTTTACATTTTAGTGATCCAAGATCACATTGAGTCCATAGGAAAAGCCAATACTATCAAGGAGGGACGAGGTGTTGCTTAATGAGCCTCTTGCTTCATGTGCTTAGTGATATGCTCCAAAATCCTCAACTACTTTCCCATATCCACATATGACCTAAACCCTAAGCCAAACTCGGTCCTACCGATTCTTTCTATCCGGCGCCACCGAGTTTCATTTGTCATAAGCCACTGCCAAACCCTAGCAATTTAGTTCTACCGATAGGGATCTCGGTCTCACCGAGATGGGATTGCAAACTCTCTGTTTCCCTTTCGTAACTTTTCGGTCTCACCGAAAGAGCGAATCGGTCCCACCGAGATTGCAATGTAAATTCAGTGTTTCCTTTTTGTAACTTTTCGGTCTCACCGAAAGAGCAAATTGGTCCCACCGAGTTTGCCTGACCAACTCTCTGGTTAGCTAATTACCAAAATCGGTCTCACCGAGTTTGTGTAATCGGTCTCACTGAGATTACGTTATGCCCAAACCCTAACCATATCGGTCCTACCGAGTTGCATGTCAGTCCCACCGAAAATCTCTAACGGTCACTAGGTTTACCTTTTCAGTCCGACCGAGTTTGTTGATTCGGTCCCACCGAGATTGGAAAACTGTGTGTAACGGTTAGATTTTGTGTGGAGGCTATATATACCCCTCCACCTCCTCTTCATTTAGAGAGAGAGCCATCAGAACACATACACAATTCCAACTCATATGTTCTGAGAGAGAACCACCTACTCATGTGTTGAGACCAAGATATTCCATTCCTACCATATGAATCTTGATCTCTAGCCTTCCCCAAGTTGCATTCCACTCAAATCTTCTTTCCACCAGATCCAAATCCTATGAGAGAGAGTTGAGTGTTGGGGAGACTATCATTTGAAGCACAAGAGCAAGGAGTTCATTATCTACACACCATTTGTTACTTCTTGGAGAGTGGTGTCTCCTAGATTGGCTAGGTGTCAGTTGGGAGCCTCCGACAAGATTGTGGAGTTGAACCAAGGAGTTTGTAAGGGCAAGGAGATCGCCTACTTCGTGAAGATCTGCCGCTAGTGAGGCAAGTCCTTCGTGGGCGATGGCCATGGTGGGATAGACAAGGTTGCTACTTCATGGACCCTTTGTGGGTGGTTGCTTCTTCGTGGACCCTTTGTGGGTGGTTGCTTCTTCGTGGACCCTTCGTGGGTGGATCCCTCCGTGGACTCGCGCAACCGTTACCCTTTGTGGGTTGAAGTCTCCATCAACGTGGATGTAGGATAGCACCACCTATCCGAACCACGGGAAAAACATCCATGTCTCCAATTGCGTTTGAATTCTCCAAACCCTTCCCCTTACATTCTTGCAAGTTGCATGCTTTACATTCCGCTGCTCATATACTCTTTGCATGCTTGCTTGATATGTATTGTGTATGTTGAAATTGTGCCTAAAACTCCACTCAAACCAAAAAGGCCTAAAAATTGCAACTTTAGCACTAAGTGTCTAATCACTCCCCCCCTCTAGACACATCTACTTCTAGATCCTACAAGTGGTATCAGAGCTTTGGTCTCCATTGCCTTGGTTTAATCACCATTGGAGGAAGATGGATGTGTCTATCTTAGGGAGTCTTAGACATAGAGTGCCTATTCTTGATGGAGAGTATTTTCATGAGTGGAAAAATGAGATGCTTGTAATTTTCAATCAATATCATTTGAACAAGTATATTGCTAGCCCTTGTGCACCTCATATTGATCCTTTGCATCCTACCCTAGATGAATATATTGTCGCAATCTTAGAACTATTGAGCTCATCATTAGAGGATTGCCCAAAAATTTGATTGCTAGTTTGCCTACTCTTAATTGTGCCTATACTATATGGAAATTTCTTGAGGAACGATTTCCCGATCATTCCTTGAAAACTTTGGATGAAATTCTCCATAAATCTATTGCCTTGAGTAAGATGAACTCTAGTGATCCTAGTTTTGGTAATTGTCTATTTGAACTTACCAATCTTAAGCATGCTAAAGGAGATGTTGGAATCATTAGTGATATCATATTCGAAGCTATAAGAATTCATAAAAGTGACCACTTTGATGATCATTTTTCTAATGAATTACCCTCTCTAGGAAATGATGAGTCACAAGATCATGATGAACATGGATACTATGATGATGATGATGATAGTGACTTCAATCTTGATGATGCAATGAGACATTTTGGTCTTATGGCAAATCTTCGGGGATATGAATCAGGAGGAAAGGAATGGGTTCTTGATAGTGGATGTACTGATCATATGACCGGAGATGAAGAGATGTTTCGTGAGCTTGCTGAAAATGACGTCCCTCGAAAATATGTCACCTTTGGTGATAATTCAAAGGGTATAGTGGTTGGCCTTGGTAAGGTGGCCATCTCACATGATAGTTCCATTCGAAATGTCATGCTCGTTGAATCTCTCGGCTACAACTTACTTTCAGTATCTAGACTTGCTGATTTCGGTTTGAATGTCCTATTTACTGAGGTAGATTGCCAAGTATTTCGTCGAGACAATCATAAAATGGTCTTTACCGCTATGCGTAGAGGTGATCTTTAGATTGTCGATTTCTCTAAAAAGGCACAACCTAAAACTTGCTTTGTTGCTAAATCCTCAAAAGGTTGGTTGTGGCATAGACAACTAGGTCATGTTGGCATGAGAAACCTTGACAAGCTTATTAAAGGAAATCATATCCTTGGAGTTAACGATGTCATATTTGATAAGGATAGACTTTGCAGTGCTTGTCAAGCAGGTAAACAGGTTGGAGGAAGACATCCCGTGAAGAACATCATGACCACAAGGAGGCCACTCGAGCTACTTCATATGGATCTTTTTGGTCCCAACGCCTACAAGATTCTCGGTGGAAATTCTTTTGGTCTAGTTATAGTTGATGATTTTTCAAGATTTACGTGGGTGTTCTTTCTTAATGACAAGTCGCAGGTCCAGAAGATCTTCAAAAACTTCGCTAGGAAGGCCCAAAATCAGTTTGACGTGAAGATCAAGAAGGTTCGGAGTGACAATGGAACGGAGTTCAAGAACGCAAATGTGGACACCTTTCTTGATGAAGAAGGGATTTCACACGAGTTCTCGGCTACGTACACACCTCAACAAAATGGAATCGTTGAGAGGAAGAACCGGACGCTCATCGAAATGGCAAGAACGATGCTTGATGAATACAAGACGCTGAAGCACTTTTGGGCAGAAGCGGTTGAGACAGCTTGTCACGCAACAAATCACTTATATCTTCACAAGCTACTCGGCAAGACGGCATACGAGCTTCTCACCGATAACAAACCCCAAGTTGGATACTTTCGAGTATTCGGCTCAAAGTGCTACATTCTTGATAAGCATCGTCGTTCAAAGTTTGCTCCTAAGTCTCATGAAGGTTTTCTACTTGGTTATGGCTCAAACTCTCACACTTACCGTGTCTACAACAATTTCACCCTAAAGGTTGAAGAGACGGTAGATGTGAAGTTTGATGAATCTAATGGCTCGCAAGTAGAGCAATTGCCAATTGATGTAGGAGACAAAGACCCTTCAGAAGCAATCCAAGACTTCCCCATTGGCAAAATTCGTCCAATGGAGGTGAAGGAGAGTACTTCATCCGTCCAAGTGGAAGCTTCTACTTCACGACAAGGTGAACCAAGAATTGACATGGAAGCATCCACAAGTGGGACACACCAAGATGAAGAAAACGAGGAAATGCATCAAGACGAACATCAACAACCTCCTTCTCCACCACGACAAGAGAACGATGACGTTAACAATGAAGAAGGCCAAGAAGAAGAACAAGAAGAAGAAGATGTTCAACGAATACCCAAGCAAAAGCTCTCACGAGTTCGAGCAAGAATTGCCAAAGATCATCCCGTCGAGCAAATCCTCAATGATATACAAACCGGGAGAATCACTCGCTCAAAAACTCGTTTAGCTAACTTTTGTGAAAACTATTCATTCATCTCTAGCATTGAACCTATGAAGGTTGAAGAAGCATTGGAAGATCCGGATTGGATAAACGGTATGCATGAAGAGCTACACAACTTTGAGAGAAACCAAGTTTGGACATTGGTTGAGAAGCCCGACAACAACCACAACATCATTGGTACAAAATGGGTGTTTCGCAACAAGCAAGATGAAGATGGACAAGTGGTTCGCAACAAAGCACGTCTCGTCGCCCAAGGGTACACACAAGTCGAAGGTATGGACTATGGTGAGACATATGCTCCCGTTGCTAGACTTGAGTCCATTCGCATCTTACTTGCCTATGCTAATCACCATAATATCACCTTGTACCAAATGGACATTAAAAGTGCTTTTCTAAATGGTGAAATAGAGGAGGAAATTTATGTCAAAAAACCTCCCGGCTTTATCAATCCTAAGAAACCAAATCATGTTTACAAACTTCACAAAGCTCTTTATGGTCTTAAACAAGCTCCTAGAGCATGGTATAAATGCTTGACCAAGTTCCTTATTACAAGTGGTTTTGAAATTGGTAAAATTGATTCTACTCTTTTTACTAAAAGGGTTAATGGAGAACTATTTGTATGCCAAATTTATGTTGATGATATCATATTTGGTTCAACTAACCCTCTCTTTAGTGAAAAGTTTGGAAATCTTATGTCAGAGAAGTTTGAGATGTCTATGATGAGTGAACTCAAATTCTTTCTCGGTTTGCAAATCAAGAAAACTAAGGAAGGTACATTTGTCTCTCAAACGAAGTACACCAAGGACTTATTCAAGAAGTTCAATATGCAAGAATGCAAAGGTATGTCTACACCCATGCCTACTAGTGGACATAATGATTTGAACAAAGATGGTGAACCGGTTGATCAAAAGGTTTATCGCTCTATGATTGGTTCATTGTTATACCTATGTGCTTCACGTCCCGATATTATGCTAAGCGTGTGCATGTGTGCACGATATCAAGCTGCTCCTAAAGAATGTCATCTTAAGGCTGTGAAAAGGATAGTGAGATATTTAATCCATACACCAAATTTTGGCATTTGGTATCCTAAGAGGTCTTCTTTTGATCTTGTTGGCTATTCCGACTCGGATTATGCCAGAGACAAGGTTGATAGAAAGTCCACTTCGGGTACTTGTCAATTTCTTGGTAGATCTCTTGTGTCTTGGTCTTCCAAGAAACAAAACTCGGTATCCTTATCCACCGCCGAAGCGGAATACATTGCCGCTGGTTCATGTTGTGCTCAATTACTTTGGATGACCCAAACTCTTAAAGATTATGGGATTTATGTGAAACATGTTCCACTAGTTTGTGACAATGAAAGTGCTATCAAAATTGGTCATAATCCTGTACAACATTCTCGAACTAAGCATATTGAAGTTCGTCATCATTTCATTCGAGACCATGTTGCTAAGGGTGACATTAATCTTAAGCACGTTCGCACCGATAAGCAATTAGCGGATATATTTACTAAACCTCTTGATGAGAAAGTATTTTGCAGGTTGAGAGGTGAATTGAACATCATTGATGCTTCGAACTTGGAGTAGAAACTCCATTGGATACATGCAAGACATGAGCTTATGACTAATCCATGATATATCTCTTATGATGACTATCTTATGTCTTGGATATATTTGTACCTTGCATGTTGTCTAACCCATGTAGGTGCTTGGTTGAATCTAATTCCATGAGATTGCGACTCACTCACATCTTGAGCAATCTCTACATCACCAAGACTCTACACAATGGTGGTTGAAGACAAGGAAGCACAAAACCATTCAAACATATCCTTTGACAAATTCTATGTTCAGCTTCATGATTGTCATTTTTGGATACACAAGTGCTCTTCCTTGCAAGTACTAACCCATGTAGGTAGATGAACTCAAACTCCAAGTGGTGCTCCCAACTCTTGATGAGCTACATCAACCTTGAGCACCCACACAAGTTCAACTACATGAGCAAGAACCACACCACCACCCAAGGTATGTTATTCCATCTTAGAGAAGCTTTACTCCAAGACATGAGTCAAAGAAACTCAACAAGATGTGAATACATCAAGATGCTTAAACGAAAAATGGTAACCCCATTTTGAGCTTAAACGATGAGTATGACCTATGATCAAGTGTTCTCACTTGACTCCTAAGTCAATATACTCTAACATAGGTGACTATGTCACCGCCCAACTCTAGATGAAGTTCTCTTGTGTTCTTTTCTGTGTTATTGCATTTGTCTCATGCATGTTTAGTTTCTTTCTCTTTTTCAACAACAAAAAAAACTCCATCTAGATCTCTCAGTTTCTTCTCTTTTCTCTTTGTTTTTGTTCTGCATTTAATTCCTTGCAAATCCTTCAGGTAATTCATTGCAAATCTTTGTGAGATCCTACATGTCTAGTGAGCTGAGGTGACAAGTGTTTTTCTCTGTGTAAACTCGGTTTCACCGACTTGCAATTTTCGGTCCAACCGAATCTTTTCGGTACCACCGAAATATGCCACTCGGTGCCACCGACTTTGCAATCAGAAAAACAGTTTGCCACTTGTTCTACATTTCTTCTGATCCAGCTCCACTCAATGAATCTTGTCCTCTACAAGCATCACAATTCTATCATTTACTTTGTGCTGAGTCTCAAGGACCAAACCTATACGATGGATTCCAGAAAGCCCTTCTTGGAAATTGATGTCAAAGGGAGAGAGAGAGATCACATCAAAGCTTGCAGGAGAAAGAGATCACAGATGTTGTTAAGGGAGAGAAAGAGATCACATCAAAGCACATCAAAGCTCAAGGGGGAGAGAAAGTCTCAAGGATCCCAGATGTTGTTAAGGGGGAGAGAGAGATTTCCCAGATGTTATTAAGGGGGAGAGAGAGATTTCTAGGGAGAGAAAATACTCAAGGTTCCCAGATGCTTGATGTTCAAGAGGAGAGATGTCACATGTCTTTGTGGGGGGAAAGACATGTTCATATATGCTTATTTGCATTAAGTTCTATCCATTTGTATCTTTCAGCTCTGAATTTCTGTTCCCTATCATCTCCCAATATCCCATGTAAGATTCAGGGGGAGCAAGACAGCTAAGGGAAAGAAATCAGTCAAATTCATTGCATATCTTTATTCTTGGGGACATGTTGAATCCAATGTGGTACCTTGCACTCACTCTCTACATCTCATCCCAGTCTTGGTATTCTTGTGGTTTCTTTTGTTTACTCTGGCTAGTGGATGTACCTGTGTTATCTAACTTTGTTTGTGCAGGTTCATTCCATCCTAAGCCAACTCAAGACCACAAGGTAAGTATATGCATCAAAATCATGAGTATGAGGAGTTCTTGCTTATGTACATACTGTTTGCAAGAAGGACTCATGAGCATGAAGGTATTCTCCTTGATAATCTTTTGCTCTAATGCATATGGCCAAGATACATGTAACACATTGCCTACTCTGTCATGGTTATGCTCTCACATGCCTCTATATTTCATATTAACATGAGTACATACATGTAGGGGGAGCCTATGCTTGTTACATGTCCTTCCAAAGCTTTACTTGCTGTTCTTTATATCTTTATCTAAAGCTTTGATGTATGTTGCCATCAATTACCAAAAAGGGGGAGATTGAAAGCACAAGTGCTCCCTAGGTGGTTTTGATAATTGATGACAACATATCTCTTGTTGGACTAACATTTCTATCTAGCATATTTTAGATAAGTTCAACAATGGAGTGGCATGGACTAAAGGTTGTGGGAACTCCTTCAAGATGCTAAGGACAAAGGATTGGCTAAAGCCTCAAGCTCAAGACTCTTCATTTTACATTTTAGTGATCCAAGATCACATTGAGTCCATAGGAAAAGCCAATACTATCAAGGAGGGATGAGGTGTTGCTTAATGAGCCTCTTGCTTCATGTGCTTAGTGATATGATCCAAAACCCTCAACTACTTTCCCATATCCACATATGACCTAAACCTTAAGCCAAACTCGGTCCTACCGATTCTTTCTATCCGGCGCCACCGAGTTTCATTTGTCATAAGCCACTGCCAAACCCTAGCAATTCAGTTCTATCGATAGGGATCTCGGTCTCATCGAGATGGGATTGCAAACTCTCTGTTTCCCTTTCGTAACTTTTCGATCTCACCGAAAGAGCGAATCGGTCCCACCGAGATTGCAATGTAAATTCAGTGTTTCCTTTTTGTAACTTTTCGGTCTCACCGAAAGAGCAAATCGGTCCCATCGAGTTTGCCTGACCAACTCTCTGGTTAGCTAATTACCAAAATCGGTCTCACCGAGTTTGTGTAATCGGTCTCACCGAGATTACGTTATGCCCAAACCCTAACCATATCGGTCCTACCGAGTTGCATGTCAGTCCCACCAAAAATCTCTAACGGTCACTAGGTTTACCTTTTCGGTCCGACCGAGTTTGTTGATTCGGTCCCACCAAGATTGGAAAACTGTGTGTTACGGTTGGATTTTGTGTGGAGGCTATATATACCCCTCCACCTCCTCTTCATTTAGAGAGAGAGCCATCAGAACACATACACAATTCCAACTCATATGTTCTGAGAGAGAACCACCTACTCATGTGTTGAGACCAAGATATTCCATTCCTACCATATGAATCTTGATCTCTAGCCTTCCCCAAGTTGCTTTCCACTCAAATCTTCTTTCCACCAGATCCAAATCCTATGAGAGAGAGTTGAGTGTTGGGGATACTATCATTTGAAGCACAAGAGCAAGGAGTTCATTACCTACACACCATTTGTTACTTCTTGGAGAGTGGTGTCTCCTAGATTGGCTAGGTGTCACTTGGGAGCCTCCGACAAGATTGTGGAGTTGAACCAAGGAATTTGTAAGGGCAAGGAGATCGCCTACTTTGTGAAGATCTACCGCTAGTGAGGCAAGTCCTTCGTGGGCGATGGCCATGGTGGGATAGACAAGGTTGCTACTTCGTGGACCCTTTGTGGGTGGTTGCTTCTTCGTGGACCCTTTGTGGGTGGTTGCTTCTTCGTGGACCCTTCGTGGGTGGAGCCCTCCGTGGACTCGCGCAACCGTTACCCTTCGTGGGTGGAGCCCTCCGTGGACTCGCGCAACCGTTACCCTTCGTGGGTTGAAGTCTCCATCAACGTGGATGTAGGATAGCACCACCTATCCGAACCACGGGAAAAACATCCATGTCTCCAATTGCGTTTGAATTCTCCAAACCCTTCCCCTTACATTCTTGCAAGTTGCATGCTTTACATTCCGCTGCTCATATACTCTTTGCATGCTTGCTTGATATGTATTGTGTATGTTGAAATTGTGCCTAAAACTCCACTCAAACCAAAAAGGCCTAAAAATTGCAACTTTAGCACTAAGTGTCTAATCACCCCCCCTCTAGACACATCTCCTTCTAGATCCTACACTATCATCACTACAAAATACCAAAAACATTACTTCTACTATTGTTACCTTTTGCTACCGTTATCACTACCATCATATTACTTTGCTACTAAACACTTTGCTGCAGATATTAAGTTTCCAACTGTGGTTTAATTGACAACTCAGCTGCTAATACTTGAGAATATTCTTTGGCTCCCCTTGTGTCGAATCAATAAATTTGGGTTGAATACTCTACCCTCGAAAACTGTTGCGATCCCTTATACTTCTGGGTTATCAAGACTATTTTCTGGCACCTTTGCCGGGGAGCATAGCTCTATTATTTGAGTCACTTGGGATATATGTCTGCCTATCATTATGAAGAACTTGAGAGATCCAAAAACCAAGATCTATCCCTCAACTACGAGGGGAGGTAAGGAACTGCCATCTAGCTCTGCACTTGATTCACCTTCTGTTATGAGTAAGTTTGTGACACCTACACCTGCTTCTGCTATTCATTCTGATATGCCGCATGTTATTGATGATGCCACTTCTGCTATGCATGATACTTATGATGAAACTACCTCTATGCCTGACACTACTATGCCACTTAGTGATTTTCTTGATGAACAACTTGCTAGGGCTAGAGAGATTGAAAATATTGAATCGGATGATACTAATGAAAGTGATGATGAAGAATCACTTGTTATTCCTAAGGGTTATGTCTTTGATCAAGAAGCTTCTTTAGCTATTTTAGTGTGCCAAAATAGAACTGAACTCAAAAGATTATTAGCTAAATGGAGTAAGCAATCTTTGAATGCTAGAATGAAACCTGACCCTGCTTTTGCTACTTCACTTATCTTTGTTACTCATAACGATTATGAATTCTCTGTTGATCCTGATATAATTACTTTGGTTGAATCTGATCCTTTTCATGGTTATGAATCTGAAACTGTTGTGGCACAACTTACTAAATTGAATGATATAGCCACCCTGTTCACTAAAGATGAGAGAACCCATTACTTTTATATCCTTAAAATATTTCCATTCTCATTAAAGGGTGATGGTAAGATATGGTTTAATTCTCTTGATCCTGGTTGTGTGCATAGTCCCCAGGATATGATTTATTACTTCTCTGCTAAATATTTCCCTGCTCATAAGAAACAAGCTGCTTTAAGGGATATATATAATTTTGTGCAAAATTGAAGAAGAGAGTCTCCCACAAGCTTGGGGGAGGCTTCTCCAATTACTTAATGCTTTGCCTGATCATCCTCTTAAGAAAAATGAAATACTTGATATCTTTTATAATTGACTAACCGATGCCTCTAGAGATTACCTGGATAGTTGTGTTGGTTCTATTTTCAGGGAAAGAACACCGGATGAAGCTAAAATTCTATTGAATAATATGTTGGCAAATGAAAATAATTGGACACCTCCAGATCCAATTCCTGAGCCTATTCCTAAACCAACTCCGAAGAAGAGGGGTATTCTATTTCTCAGTCCTGAAGATATGCAAGAGGCAAAGAAATCTATGAAAGAAAAAAGGTATTAAATCAGAAGATGTTAAGAATTTACCTCCTATTGAAGAAATACATGGTCTAAATTTACCGCCTGTTGAAGAAACATATAATCTTAATCCTTTACCTATTGAAGAAACTCATGGTCTTGATAACCCGACACAGGTAGTAAAGGTAAATTCTCTCTATAGATATGATAAAGCTGTAATCCCATTTACTAAGTTTGCTAGCCCATGCTTAGATGAGTTTGATAAATTTATGGCTAAGCAAGAAGACTTTAATGCTTATTCTGGTAGACAATTGAAATACAATTCAACTATGCTTGAACACTTGAGTGATTATATGGCTAATGTTAAAGGTGAACTTAAACTTATTAGTAAACATGCTTCTATGGTTACCACTCAAGTAGAACAAGTACTTAAAGCTCAAAATGATTTGCTCAATGAATTGAATAGTAAAGATAATGATTATGCTATTAGAGTGGTTACTAGAACTAGTAGAATGACTCAGGAACCTTTGTATCCTGAAGGCCATCCTAAGAGAATTGAGCTGCCTGCGGGGCCACCTTTACTATTGTAATAATATAGATGCACCTAGTTCTTCTAAAAAGAAGAAAAAGAAAAATGATAGGACTTTGCATGCTTCCAGTGAACCTATTGTTGAAACACCCGAGAATCCAAATGATATTTCTATTTCTGATGCTGAAGCACAATCTGGTAATGAACGTGAAACTAGTGGTAATGTTAATGATAATGTTCATAATGATGCTCAACCTAGTAATGATAATGATATAGAAATTGAACATGCCGTTGATCTTGATAACCCACAATCAAAGAATCGACGTTATGATAAGAAAGACTTTGTTGCTAGGAAACATGGTAAAGAAAGAGAACCATGGGTTCAGAAACCCATGCCTTTTCCTCCCAAACCATCCAAGAAAAAAGGATGATGAGGATTTTGAGCGCTTTGTGAAATGATTAGACCTATCTTTTTGCGTATGTGATTAACTGATATGCTTAAAACCAATCCTTATGCTAAGTACATGAAAGATATTATTACAAATAAAAGAAAGATACCGGAAGCTAAAATTTCCACCATGCTTGCTAATTATACTTTTAAGGGTGGAATACCGAAGAAACTTGGAGATCCAGGAGTACCCACTATACCATGCTCCATTAAAAGAAACTATGTTAAAACTGCTTTATGTGATCTTGGAGCCGGTGTTAGTGTTATGACTCTCTCTTTATATCGTAGACTTGATTTGAATAAGTTGACACCTATTGAAATATCTTTGCAAATGGCTGATAAATCAACTGCTATACCTGTCAGTATTTGTGAGGATGTGCCTGTTGTAATTGCAAACGTTACTATTTTAACGGACTTTGTTATTCTTGATATTCTCGAGGATGATAGTATGTCTATTATTCTTGGAAGACCCTTTTTGAATACTGTAGGGGCTGTTATTCTTGATATTCTCGAGGATGATAGTATGCCACTTTTCATGTTAATGGTAATGAGCATATGGTACACTTTTCGAGGAAACAACCTCAAGTTCATAGTATCAACTCTATTGGAAAAATTCCATCAATTATATTTGGAGGTTTTGAATTTCCTCTTCCTACTGTCAAGAAGAAATATAATATTCTTATTATTGGGGATGTGCATATCCCCGTTGAGGTAACATAGTGTTATTCGAAATTTCTTCGGTTTCATGTTATTCGGAATGAGTTCGTTAACAAGACTTGATCAACCTTTTTAGTGGATTCCTTTTGATGATCATGAGAAGGATGAAACTAGAAGGCACAACCTTCTGTACCCCACTTTTACTTTCTATTATTTATATTAAATAAAATGAAAATAAATATTTTTCTGTCTGTTATCTGATTAGCCGTGCAATATAAAAAGACCTCGAAAATAAAAGTTCTCCAAATGCACTGAAATTTAAATATGATTTTTCTAGAATATTTGAGGATTTATGGAACTGAGAACACACCAGGGGGGGTCAACCACCTGCCCACGAGGGTGGAGGGCGCGCCCCCTGCCTCGTGGGCCCATGGTGGCCCTCCTCCACTTATTCCTGCACCCACACACTTCATCTTCCTCCCACAAACACGAATATCCAACTCAAACCCGAGTCCAAGCTCGTTTTGCTGCCATTTTCGATCTCCTTGCTCAAAGCACCTCTCACAAAACTGCTTGGGGAGATTGTTCCATGGTATGTGATCCTCCATTGGTCCAATTAGTTTTTGTTTTAGTGCTTTATTCATTGCAAATTTTTGCTGCTTAGGTGACCCTATTCTTGAGCTTGCATGTCAAATTTATATGGTCAAAAGTAGTTTTGATGCATGATATAGGCCCTAGGCACTTGTAGGAGTAGTTGCTACCAATATTATTGAGTTTGGTTTACTTTTATTTTGAAGTTACTAAAAAAATTCAGAATTTATCAGAAAATGACGACGAGACTTTTGAGGGGCTCTTCAAGCCAAAGCTCGAAGGAAAAGGCACCAAAGCCTAAGTATAATCTGCCTCGCACCGCGGAGGTTTGGGCGTGTGAATGGCCTTCCGACGATTTCTTGAGAGCCGCCGGGATTTATGAAGATATTCATGAATTGGCTCATAATGCAGGCCTCACCGCTTTCCTCCATGACCAATGCGATCAGTATCTCTTACTAACAAATACCTTTGTGCAAAACTTTCATTTTCATTCTAGGAACTCACCACCTATGGTGGAGTTTCATTTATATGATGAGCATAAGGAGATGTCACTTTATGATTTTTGTCGGATTTGTCTAGTCCCTTTTGAGGGCAAGACAGAAGAACCACATCGTGATGATGTGGAGGGTTTTATTGATACTATCACTATAGGGGAAACAAGGAAGGTTTTCGATGCACGAATCACTAGCATACATTTTCCTGTTTTACATTACTTTGCATTATTTGCTAGTAGTTGCTTAATTGGTCACGGAAACTATGGAAACCTTAGTATCCCTATTATTATTATTTTTCTCCAAGGTTTATACGGTGATAACACTTTTAGTATGGGCGACATTATTGCTAAACGGTTAAGTCTGAACCGTACCAAGGGCCCCATCTTTGGAGGCATCTATGCCTCACGCCTAGCTGCACACTTTAACATACCTATTAGGCATTCTCAGAAGGAAGAAAAAGTGCTACCTCATGTTTATTTAGATTACAAAAGTATGATGGCACATGATTTTATTGTTAAGAATAGGGAAGGAGAACTTAAATATCAATTGTTCTTCAACAAACATCATCCTGAGACTATTACCCTGCCTGCTCCTTCTTTGTTTGATTTGTCTGTAGGCATGTACCTTGTTCCATTGAAGGCTATTCACGCCTACCGAAACCCTGCACCAGCTGAGGAGCCAGAGACAGAACCACAAATTGATCCTTCACGACAGTCTAGTTACTAGTGGGATCCGGAGATGATTGTCAGCCAGTGGCAAGCTGAGTCTTCCTCTTCTTCCTCGCAGTACAACCCCAACTACTATTATGGATATCCGCCAGGCCAGCCATGGCCATAGACCAACTTAGGCCAAAAGCCTAAGCTTCGGGGAATACATATTTCCCACCGACATTACATTTATGTTCACACACTCATTGCTAGATGTCGGTGCTCATACTTTTTCATTGTATCATCCATGCTAGTTTATTTTCCTTTTTATGCTTTCTTCTTGTGTGTTTAATAAACCTTAAGAAAAAACCAAAAAAAATTAGTTATAGCTTTTAATTAGTTTACTTTCCATGCTTGTAGTAGCAATTAGAAAGAAAACCCAAAAATATTTCCTGTTCTTCTTCTGCTTGTTGGGAGCTTTCCCGTGTAAATAGTTTTATTTCTTTTCTTTTCTTTGGGGGTACATAGGAGAAGACCATAATTAAATTGTTGAAGTGGCTCTTATATGCATTATTGTTGATCTGACAAAAGAGCCCATATTGCCTTGTCTTCTCCTGTTTATTGAATGCCTGCAGATTCCAGCTTAGTCCAATGCACGTGTACTATTATTATTATTCACATCGTTCGGTTGTGCAATTGAAAGGCAATTATGATGTTATATGATGGACTGGCTGAGATGAGAAAAGATGGTATGAACTCGACCTCTTTTGTTTTTGTAAATATGATTAGTTCATCGTTCCCGATTCAGCCTATTATGAATAAACATGTTTGCAATGACAACTAGAGATCATAGTTTCTTGTGCCATGCTTGATTAGCTATGAGTTATAATGGTTTACCTTGCGTGCCAACATGCTATTAAAATGGTTATGATGTGGTATGATAGGGTGGTATCCTCCTCTGAAGGATTTAAGTGACTTGACTTGGCACATGTTCACGCATGTAGTTGAAACAAAATCAACATAGCCTCCACGATATTTATGTTCATGGTGGATTATATCCTACTCATGATTGCATTCGGTGTTGATTAATTTTAATGCATGTTCATGACTGTTGTCGCTCTCTAGCTGGTCACTTCCCAGTCTTTTGCTAGCCTTCACCTATACTAAGCGGGAATACTGCTTGTGCATCCAAATCCCTTAAACCCCAAAGTTATTCCACATGAGTCCACTATACCTACCTATATACGGTATATACCTGCCATTCCAAGTAAATTTGTATGTGCCAAACTCTAAACCTTCAAATAAATATCCAGTTTTGTATGCTCGAATAGCTCATGTATCGACTAGGGTTGTCCGTATCTTCCATGCTAGGCGGGTTATTCTCAAGAGGAGTGGACTCCGCTCCTCACTCACGAGATAAATGGCTGGTCACAGGGATGCCCATTCCCATGCTTTATGCAAACTAAATCAAAATAATTGCAAACAAAACTCCCCCTGGGACTCTTGTTAGTTGGAGGCACTCGTTGTTTCGAGCAATCCATGGATTGATGCTTGTTGGTGGAAGGGGGGTATAAACTTTACCATTCTGTTTGGGAACCGCCTATAATGTGTGTAGCATGGAAGATATCTCCATCTCTTGGTTGTTATGTTGACAATGAAAGTATACCGCTCAAAATATTATTCACCTCTGTTTCAAAACCAAGCTCTGGCACCTCTACAAATCCCTACTTCCCTCTACGAAGGGCCTATCTATTTACTTTTATGCTGAGTCATCATCCTCTTATTAAAAAGCACCAATTGGAGAGCACTACTGTCATTTGCATTCATTACTATTAGTTTACATTGAGTATGACTTGACTGGATCTCTTTTACCATGAATTACAATGTCTAGTCAGTCCTTGGTCTTTAAAGGTGCTCTGCATTTATGTTTTGCGGTCTCAGAAAGGGCTAGCGAGATACCACCTTGTTATATCATATTATGATTATTTTGAGAAAGTGTTGTCATCCGAAATTTATTATTATGGCTCGCTAGTTGATTATGCTATTGATATGAGTAAACTTGAGACCTATGCGTTATTGTGAATGTGGTTAGTTATAATCTTTGCTGAAAACTTGAATGATGGCTTTACATATTTACAACAACAAGAGCAAACAGAGTTTGTAAAAGTTTTTCTTTATCACTTTCAGTTTATCAACTGAATTGCTTGAGGACAAGCAAAGGTTTAAGCTTGGGGGAGTTGATATGTCTCCAACGTATCTACTTTTTCAAACACTTTTGCCCTTGTTTTGGACTCTAACTTGCATGATTTGAATGGAACTAACCCGGACTGACGCTGTTTTCAGCAGAATTACCATGGTGTTATTTATGTGCAGGGGCAAACATTTTCGTAATGACCTGAAACTTCATGGAGCCACTTTTCAGAAAATAAGAAAAATACCTGCCAAAGATAAAGGTCAGGGGGCCCACCGTCTCTCCACGAGGGTGGGGGGCACGCCTGTCCCCCTAGGACGCGCAACCTGCCTCGTGCCCCCCCCCTGTTGCCTCTCCGACTCCAACTCCCCCTCCATATATTGAGTTTTGGGGAGACAAAATCAGAGAGAAGAAATCATCGCGTTTTATGATACGGAGCCGCCGTCAAGCCCTAAAACCTCTCGGGAGTGCTGATCTGGAGTCCGTTCGGGGCTCTGGAGAGGGGAATCCGTCGCCATCGTCATCATCAACCATACTCCATCACCAATTTCGTGATGCTCACCGCCGTGCCTAAGTAATTCCATCGTAGGCTTGTTGGACGATGATGGGTTGGATGAGATCTATCATGTAACTGAGTTAGTTTTGTTAGGGTTTGATCCCTAGTGTCCACTATGTTCCGAGATTGATGTTGCTATGACTTTGCTATGCTTAATGCTTGTCACTAGGGCCAGAGTGCCATGATTTCAGATCTGAACCTATTATGTTTTCATCAATATATGAGTGTTCTTGATCCTATATTGCAAGTCTATAGTCACCTATTATGTGTTATGATCCGTTAACCCCGAAGTGACAATAATCGGGATACTTACCGGTGATGACCGTAGTTTGAGGAGTACATGTATTCACTATGTGTTAATGCTTTGTTCCGGTTCTCTATTAAAAGGAGGCCTTAATATCCCTTAGTTTCCGTAAGGACCCCACTGCCACGGGAGGATGGGACAAAAGATGTCATGCAAGTTCTTTTCCATAAGCACGTATGACTATATTCGGAATACATGCCTACATTATATCGATGAACTGGAGCTAGTTCTGTGTCACCCTAGGTTATGATTGTTACATGATGAACCGCATCCGGCATAATTCTCTATCACCGATCCATTGCCTACGAGCTTTCCATATATTGTTCTTCGCTTATTTACTTTCCCGTTGCTATTGCTATCATCACTACAAAATACCAAAAACATTACTTCTACTATTGTTACCTTTTGCTACCGTTATCACCACTATCATATTACTTTGCTACTAAACACTTTGCTACAGATATTAAGTTTCCAGGTGTGATTGAATTGACAACTCAGCTGCTAATACTTGAGAATATTCTTTGGCTCCCCTTGTGTCGAATCAATAAATTTGGGTTGAATACTCTACCCTCGAAAACTGTTGCGATCCCCTATACTTGTGCGTTATCAATAAGGAAGCACTTCCTTGCGGCTACCGTGGACCCAGCTGTCAGCCTCTCCACGTACAATACTCTTCCGATGGAAGTCGGTCATTGACCACATTGACCACACCGCGCCGAGAGAACCATGGCGGTGGACGACGGCGAGGCCTAGGAAGGGGACGACGCGGAGCCGGGGAAGATGCGGCAGTGGAAGCCCGCGCGGAGAGGCGTACGAGGGTTCACCGGTTCGGCTACGGTGTGAGAATGCCGTCGCTGCAGAATAACAGGGGGTGTGGGTGAGTAGAGGGATGCCTTGGCCAGCGGTGGGAGTAGTAGGGGGCGCTGAGGCCTGCGCGGCAGCACAGCCGGCCATGGGAGGCGGGAGTAGGCGGTCCCACCGGCGTTGCTTTGGCGGCTGGAGCAAGAAGATCAGAGATTGAAGAAACACGATGGCCGTTGGATTGACATGCAACGGTTACGTCTGCTAGAATCATTTGTTGACGTATATAATAACTAAAAAAATCTTGCATACGTGTCGACTAAACAGGCCCACAAGTCAGACCACTCCCTCTTTTTTAAATAATTTATATATAGCTCATGGCAACTTCTTATGCAATTTATTGCAGTCGTTTTTTTTGGTTGGACAGGGCCAATTTCGCATATTTCTGTGGGTTCCAAACTATTTTTAATACCGAAATGTCGAGCCAGATTTAAAGTACTTTGAAGATATATTTAAATTAAGTTAATGCCCAGTGAAATAGGAATCTGAAAATATGAAAAAAATCGGAAATTATAAAGTAATTGCCAATTTGTCATCTATTTTTATATTTACAACCCATTTCATATTACTTTCAAGATTTGCAGGCGTCTTGAAAGAGTTGCATCCCATCAGGGCGTAGAAAAATAAGTAGGCCTGGATTGGGTATTCTTCAGAAAAAGTAAACTGGGCTCATTTTCACAAAGAAAAAATAGCTGGGCTGGTCACATAGTGAACATAAAATATAAGCCTGGGCTAGGCGGGCCACAACCCAGTTCAAACCCTGCTCTGTCTCAACAATACCAAACAAAAAAATACTACTTGAGTAGCTATGTCGTAGTTGTCAGCCGATCTTGTGCTGTTCTCTTGTCTATTGACTATATACGCTCACAATGTCGCGGGTCCCAGATGTCAGGAAAACACTAGGAGGAAGCATTCTATTTTTCCATACGCTGACATGGTGGGCCCCTACTGTCCTCCTCTCCACATACTTCTGCCGATTCCTGTTGTTTGTTGACCATGTTAACAACGCGAGAGGGTGGTGCCGCGGTGAGTGCACCAAAGCGCGTGGAGGACGTCGGCGTTAACGATTTAGGAGACGGTGGGGCGGCGATGCGTGCGCTGCGGCACAGCCAGCCGTGGGAGGCAGAAGCAGGCGGCCCCGCCGGCGCTGGTTTGGTTTTGGCGGCTGGAGGAAGATAGGACTGAAGAAACACGACAGGCTGTAAAAGCAGCAGGAGTACTTAACAACCTTAACTGAAACCAGCAGGGGCACTTAACAACCAAAGCTGAAAGCAGTATTAGTACTTAGGTTCAACCGTACAAAGCACGCCTCAAACAGTGCTACTTTGCCTACAGTTAACCAAGGGTGAGGCCGCCAAGCCCCAGGACAAGGCCCAGGCGCCACCCCGCGCATCCACAACCTTCTGAAAGCGGCTTCATTTCGCAACATGGTCAATAAATAGGATATTCGCTTTAGAGCCATGGAAAAGCATGAACATAATCTTCTGTCCTATTCTCCAAGATGGATGGGCCTTCATTATTTGAGACCACCCATGGATAAGTATCTTTTCACCTCCAAGGGGAATTGAGTAGGTCGACATAAACATCATGTTGTGACCAAGCACAAGTCTAACCCGACCATGGTCAGGCATCTGTATAGGAACATTAGAACTCGGCAGTTCCTATTTCAAGAAGATCACAGCTGTAAAACTGTGTATAAGCAATAGTTTATGAACAACATATATAACAGAAAACATCTCGTACCATAAGTTTCTCGACACAGTTGGACGTGTTCAATGAGTGCAATAGTGGCACACATATCCCACGTGGCCTTCCACCATTGAAATGCCCCACAAGGACCTCAAGACGATCAATAAAGTGTAGGAACTTGTGAATGTCGATCCAGTCAACTTCAGTGCCATTAGTAAAAGCCGAGTTATTACAGAGTAACAATCGAGCAGACTGCTTAACTATGAAAAAACCTACACGTGCCACCAATTACAAGAAAATATTAGTTAGAAGTAGCATCTTCGTGAGATATTCGTTGCTACTTCTAAAGTTAAATTGTGATTAATTAGACAGAATAGGTGGATAAAGAAGTAATTGAGGCAACAAGCAAGAACCAGATACAAAACTAACATGGATGAACAATTGGAACAACGTCAGGGTGGAAGATCGCAGTGAAGATGAGACCAGGTTCTGCTATTTCCATCAACATTCGTGCGCCAACTTTCAGTCCGTAACACTTGAGAAAGTTTATCCAAGCTCGGCCATAAAAAAGCAGCGATCTTCTTGGTTCATGAACCATCAGAACTTATATCCATGGCTTGTCTTCACTGTGACCATTAAAGTAGTGTATTCAGTTATGGCAAGGCCGAGCATCTTGAGTACATGTGTTCTGGCAGAGCAAATAATACACTGCAGGAAAAATAATATGAGAACACAGCATGTTCAAAAAATCCCCACCCTCCCGGATAGAAAAGAGGATTCTAGGAACATAATGTGCGCATTTCAAAATGTTGTGTTAGGATGAGAAGGAAGAAGTGTGGTGTCTCGCCGAGGGCACAGAAACCTGTAGGGTACTCGCACTTTGGGCACTGCAAATGAAACACACTAGATTCAGTAGGAAGAAAAATGCATCAACCGCGACGGCTGCCATCCTAGCATTACTTGCGACCAAGGGACTTGGATTTATCGGGGATGGATGAAGAATTCGTACCTAGTTCTCCATGTGAAAACCCTATGCAATCGCCGAGAGGGGATTTTCTCTGAACAAGCAGACAAGGGAGAAGGGATTCAAAGCCAGTGAAATATTGCCGCTTCGTCTGTCCAGCTTACTGCTAAAGCTAGAAAGGGGGGTTGTGATTTGACGGCTCATTGGGCATTACTGCGGCGCTACGACCGGGGTGTGTCTACCGTGAAGTTGTGCACTCTAATTTGTGCATATGGCACGTGGACCCCGTTGTTGGTTGCCCCACATATCAGCGAAAGGAAGTAGAAAGACAGGAGTAACTAGTTACACATAAATATATTTTTTGACAGAGAGATACTCCCTCTGTAAAGAAATATACAAATCTTTTATATCACAGGCTCACCTTTCCGAGAAATATACTCCCTCTGCAACGCATGGGCATTATGGGGGTTCAGCTTTTTTTATGGGGGTTCAGCTAAGAATATAATACTCAGATAGGCTCACGGTTCTGGACTTTGGGCCGCAGGCCGACCCTGCATGTTTGGGAGCCCATGTGTTCTACCTCAGCACTTTTCATATTGCAAGCGATCGGTACGGCGCTGGTTTTAGATGTTGTCGCAAGGCAATTACACAAAATTGAATAAAGCACGGCAGCTCTTGGAATGAAATCGAACGATAGTTCCTAACCAGCAATCAGAGTTGCAATTCTATCAACGATATACCATGTGATAAATAATACTGTCGTACTACTTATACACACATGACACTTGTTTCACCATGCCAGATTATTACATCAAAATCTCTTGGAGGATAGATCAATTCGGCAGTTGCGTGCTGCTACTGAAGAATTTGAAAGTTGATTTGGACCAGCTCTCCTTGCCAAAAAAGTTCGATTTTGACATCATCCCCTACCGCCAGATATGATTTAGATTTGAACCTCGACCATCCTTTAGCATCAATCATCATGCGACCATCCTTTGTACTTATGGTATATTGAGCAGGTTCATTCACACCAAGGTTGCGCATGATAAGAGAAACTTGGCCGCGGTCACCCGGATTGTTGAACGACTCCCTCGTTGCTATAGGAATTCTCTGTTTGCGAACAAGAAGACATACCGAAATAGTTAGATCAACACAGTGAATCATGTGAAACAACATGGAAAGAAAAAAGAACGAAGCACTTGGGCGGCCAATGCTGACCAAGAAGGTGGACATGTCGGTTGTAAGGACTTTGGTATATGAAGTGTGAACTGCAGCCCAGTTTGTTGTCGGTGCAACTGCATGGGCCGGAGCAGATGCAAGTGCAAGTGTTGGTGTAGGTGCTGAAGCCGCTGCTGCTGCCGGAGATGGTGCTCCTTGTAGAGCTGGTGCCCGTGTCGGAGCAGGTGCCGGTGTCGATGCCCGATCCTCCGGTAGATCAGACTGATCCGCTGACACGGTCGGTACCCAATCCTCAGCTGGATCAGACTGAGCTGCTGCCGTTGTCAGTGCTAGAGCAACTGCCAGTGCTCGATCTGTGCTAGACAGTGGCGATCGTGTCTGGTGTGCTATGATCAGCTTTCTAACTTGACTAGGATCCGTGACCATGATCCAGTTTTTTTCTTCATTTCTTTTAAACGCGAGAAGGACTAATTGTGGCATTTTTGTTAAACCAAACTGCAGTTCATCATATGGATTCAGCTTGTACTCAGACAACAGACTGGTCCAATTTTTTCCAGTAATATAAGTGATGGACGGTACCTTCATTACTGACACGACATAAGAAGTGAAACCTGCAAAAATAGCCATTGTGATGAGGACAACAATACCATTGCTACACCCACAGCCCCTGCTGCTATACATAATGGACCAATTACTAGAGCTCACGCATGCCAATTGAATTACCAGGTACTTTCGTTTCTTGGTAACGATTCTAATGTTCATGAGAATATGATGCTGCCTAAATTGGATACATTTGTCCTGCTTACAAATGAAGGGCCTAGCTTGGACAAGAAAGATGAACCTTGGAACAAGTTCAAGTGTGGAGATGATGGCATGCGCAAGGGGATCCAGAATGGAGTTACAAGTGATGATTTTAGGACTTTGAAGCCACCATAAGGAGTGCATGAAGCCTTGGACGAAATATACAAGATGCCACTTCATAAATTTCGTCCAGAGGCTATTTTAGGTGATGCGTCACCTTATTATTGGGCCAGGCCCATGTATTTTCGAAATACTTAAGTATAGGCTATTTTTAGAGTCCGTATGTGTGGGGAAACAAGAGTTAGGGTTGGTTTCGGACCCCTCCTCCAAGGGCCACGAAATTCCCCCCTCTTCCTCCATATATACAGCCCTTAGGGCGTCATTTAGACTTTGGGGTTTTGTTTAGATTAAAAGTTCGCCATAGCTGCAACTTCGCGTACTTCGTTTGTGTCCAATGACCAGACCAAGACGTCACAGAACCCCACCTTGATCAATAAAGCTTTCATCTTATATTCGCAATATTCAGATTGCAATCTCAGTTTCTTGCTTGTTTTTCGTTTGATCGCAGGAAACAGGCCCTCGTGGTCAAGTTGATCGTGCTCCGGCGTGGTCAATAACCCCTCGGAGTTGGTTTAGCGATTGCTAAGGTGCGACATCCTTGCACGTTCGTAGTCGGATCGCCAAAGTCGACTTCCTCTAAAACGATAGCCACTATCTCATCGAAAGATGGGACACCTTTGCCTCTATCAAGTGGTATCAGATTTCCAGGTTGCTCGGTCAGATTTTACAGTTTTTCGTAGTTTAGGTCGAGTCTGTTCTTCATACCTATAGTCCACGAAAAAGCAAAAAAAATAGGGTTAGGTCGTCATATCCGAACCAATCTGAGCCTTTGCATAGTCTTTTTAGAGTTTTGCTTTGTTGAATTTGCGGTTGCATCATCGTGTCGAGTTGCTGGTCTTAGCGTCTAGTCCCTTAGAGTTTCGAGTTCTGTTCACAGGTTGTCATGCCGCCACCGCACCATCGTCATCATCATTACCATATACCACCACCCCATCATATACATCGCCGATGCCATATACAACCACCAATCTGAGTCCACATATACCATCGCCATATACCACCACCAATCCGAGTCCAGATATACCATCGCCATATACCACCACCAATCCGAGTCCAGATATACCACCACAGTCCGAGTCCCACCAGATTCATCTCCGCCACCAGTCCTAATCCGAGTCCAGTATTTGTTGCTTTGTTTTTGAGTTCCAGATCACGCCATACTCCGAGTCGTGACAGAGTAGGACTCCCGAGATTACGTGCTACCCGCAGAAGAAAAATAGTTCCAAACTAAAAAAAACTAAGTCTGGAAAATTCTGGCTAGGCAGTTTTTATACCATTTGTAGACTTTTTCGAAAAAAAATGTTGGGGAGCAAAAAAGAGAGGAAGAAAAGTGCAAAAAAAGTGAAAAAAAGAAAAAAAATTCAGAGTGTGCTCCTCCGTTGTTTACGTGCAGCGCCGTGATTTTGTTAGTGTTCTAGGCTCGCGTCTCTAGCACGGTCTAGCCTAGGGCCAGCACAGTACCGTCCTTGAGCGTTTATTCAACTTTGCATCTCTGAATTGATTATTGCTGACACTTTTTGCTATCATATTATAAGCCTTCCCAGCTCCACATACATCTACGTTGTGCGTTTGACTCTCCTTGGTAATCGCACTATCCAAGCTTTGAGAGTTTTGACTACGACGGTTGCCGATCACCGCCTGCTGTTGGGTAAGAACTGGTAAGAATTTGAGATTTGCTTGACGAATTTGTGACACCACCACCACCTCTTGTTAGTAGTCTATAGGATCATATTTTTGTGTGTTTCTATTGTTGCTAACCATGGCAGGATCACAAGCCGACGAGACTGACTGGGAGAACATGACGAATAAGGAGTTGCATGATAAATTTCAGCAAATGATGAGTGGACAGGTGCAATGTGCTAAACAGATTTGAAGAGGCCATGGAGAAGATAGATGGCATGGAGAAGATGTTCGAAACGAAGCTCGATAACAGGTTTAATGAATTGCTCGCGCGTCTTCCACCACCACCACCACCGGCTGCACCTAACGCACCTCTACAACAACAACAACAACCACTACCTCCACATCGCAAAACAGCCCTCCGCCAAGCGAGCCGTCTCCCTCTTGCACCTGGCCAAACTGTTGGTGCTGCTGTTGATACTTCTGTGGCTCTCGCTGCTGATGCGGAGGAGGATGATTTTGCGGGAGATTACAAGGATGAGGTTGATCAAAATCAAAACTACGTGCCACCACCAGCACAGCAACCACCAGGTCGTCCACATGCAAATAATGGCAATGGTAGGGCTCACCCTCAGGTACGAGATAATGACCATCTCCCTAAACTAAAATTGAATATTCCACCATTTGAGGGTAGATATGTTCCTGATATATATCTTACTTGGGATTTAGAAACTGAACAACGATTTACATGTTTACAATATCCCGAGGAGAGACGTGTTCCTGCTGCTGTTTGTGCATTCACTAGTTTTGCATGTGTTTGGTGGTCTGAGCATTGTAGAATATATCCTATTCCAGCTACTTGGGCTGCTTTGAAAACTGCTATGCATACTCGTTGGGTTCCACCATATTATCAACGTGAATTACTTCAAAAATTGCAGCGTTTAAGACAAGGAAAAAATTCTGTAGAAGAATATTATCAGGAATTACAAACTGGCATGATTAGATGTGGTATTGTTGAGGAGAATGAAGCTATGCTTGCACGTTTTATGGGTGGATTAAATAGTGAGATTCAGACCATTCTAGAGTATAAGGAGTATACTAATATCACTCGTTTATTCCATCTTTCTTGTAAAGCTGAACGTGAAGTGCAGGATTGACAGGCATTGGCGCGAACTAACTTTTCTGCAGGTCGATCTTCATCATGGATACCACGTGCATCCTCTACTTCCACTACACCAGCACCTCCATCAGGTGCCACCTCCAGCCGTGATACAAGAAAGCATGCACAACCACCACTATCTGCCAAGAGCACACCTCCCGGGCCTGCGCAGAGTTCTTCTTCTTCCATGGCATCAACAAGGCACACAAGTGATATTATTTGTCGTTGTTGTAAGGGAAGAGGACATTTTGCGAGAGAATGCTAATCTCAGTGTGTGATGATTGCTACTGAGGATGGTGGGTATGAGTCCGCTAGTGACTATTATGAGGAGACTTTAGCTCTTATTACACGTGAAGAACACGGTGGAGACGATTCTGATCATGAGACGCAATACATGGCTCCTGAAGATGCTGACAGGTATGAATGTTTAGTTGCTCAACGTGTTTTGAGTGTGCATGTCACACAAGCTGAGCAAAATCAGAGGCATAATTTGTTCCATACAAAGGGAGTTGTGAAGGAACGTTCTGTTCGCGTCATCATAGATGGAGGGAGCTGCAATAACTTGGCTAGCATGGAGATGGTGGAGAAGCTATCACTCACCACAAGACCACATCCACATCCTTACTACATCTAATGGTTCAACAACAGTGGCAAGGTTAAGGTAACACATACTGTTCGTGTGCATTTTAGTATCTCTACATATGCTGATTACGTTGATTGTGATGTGGTACCTATGCAAGCATGTTCCTTATTACTTGGTAGACCATGGCAATTTGATAAAAATTCTGTACACCATGGTAGAAACAATCAGTATACTCTTGTTCATAAGGATAAAAATATTACTTTGCTTCCTATGTGTCACACCCTAGCTAGTCATGCATTAGAGTGTTGCATCATGTTTACTCTTTCATCAGAAACTTGAAATGGGGATCTGTGAAACCCTCAGAATCATCTTGAAAATGACCCAAATGAAAATTTCTCCAAAAGGATCCAAGAAAAATGCTCATGTTGCTCTCTGAAAATATTGGACAGAGATAAAAATCAAACCAATAATTTTAGTGGCTCATGGACATTTATTTTGGGCATTTGGAATTAATGCATAGGTATTTGCATTGGAATTATATTAATTATATATATTAATATATGCCCAAAAATTATGCCATTTGTAAAAGAGCTTTGGAATAATATATAAGGCTCCTGCAAAAATTGGCATAAGTTAAATAAATGATTTAATATATTAATTAAATCAAAACAAATGTCAGAAAATTTAAAAAAAAAAACAGAAAGGAATACAGGAGGAGCTTACCTGGGCCCCTCCACTGTGCGGCCCAGCCAGCTGGCTGGCCCAGCCAGCAGCCGGCCCAGCCCACCTCCCTCCTCTGTCGTCTTCGTCCAGACAGAGGGAGGGGAGTGTGGCCGGCGCGCGCGCGCGCCAC
>NC_057800.1:437232118-437233361 GCF_018294505.1 Triticum aestivum
GAAGTACACCCCTGCAGGGTTAACATGATCTATTCGAATAGCCGCGTCCGCGGTAAAGGACTACTTGGTTGCCTATACAGTTCATAGACAAGTAAATGGAAACTACTAAAAGCCTCAAGATAAGTGTGAGTGCCGAGGATGGCTCTTCCGTAGGAAGACGGAGGTGGATCCTCGGTAGTGTATTGAAGTGGTGAGTAGTGGACTCGTGTGCGCAAAACTATTTCAATTGGAGTATCGTAGGATAGTATAGCCAAGAGTCAAAGCTGGCTTGCTGCAATAACTCCACCAACCCTTCTTGATACTATGCATGTATGTAGGATCTGATGTAAGTCTTGCTGAGTACCTTTGTACTCATGTTGCTATAATCTACATTTTTACAGAAGACGCTGCAACCCCTTCTGATGGGTTCTATGTAGACGTTGACATCAACGAGTAGGCTAAAGACCCAGGTGGTGACCCTGAGCTTATGAAGGACCACGTAGTATAGCCAGGCTTTCCAAGCCTCTTTTATTTTACTAGCTGTCTGTACTCGGACAAGTTACTTCCGCTGTTGGCTTGTATGACTGTATGACTGCATGTTGGGTTGTGAGACCCGTACCTTTGTGTGTATGTTATGTATGGCTCGCTGAGCCTTAAATAAAGTACTTGTGTCGTAGAGTCATGTTGTGATGCTTCGTTGTATTTGCACATATCGAGCATATTGTGTGTATGATTGAAATGCTTGGTATGTGTGGGATCTGACTATCTAGTTGTTTATCTTTAGTAGCCTCTCTTACCGGGAAATGTCTCCTAGTGTTACCGCTGAGCCAAGGTAGCTTGCTACTGCTCTGGAACACTTCGGCTGGCCGGCATGTGTCCTTCTTCGTTCCTGTGTCTGTCCCTTCGGGGAAATGTCACGCATTGAGTACCGGAGTCCTGTTAGCCCGCTACAGCCCGGTTTACCGGAGTCCTGCTAGCCCAGTGCTACAGCCCGGACCCACTTGCTGATGACCGACACGTTCGAAGCTGGGTCATGGATGCCTGTCCCTGTAAGTCTGTGCCACTTTGGGTTTACGACTAGTCATGTCAGCCCGGGCTCTTTATCATATGGATGCTAGCGGCACTATCATATACGTGAGCCAAAAGGCGCAAACGGTCCCGGGAAAAGGTAAGGCGACTCCCGTGGGAATGCCGTGCGTGAGGCCGCAAAGTGATATGAGGTGTTACCAGCTAGATCGATGTGACATCGAGTCGGGGTCCTGAC
>NC_057800.1:437239214-437242944 GCF_018294505.1 Triticum aestivum
TGTCACACCCTAGCTAGTCATGCATTAGAGTGTTGCATCATGTTTACTCTTTCATCAGAAACTTGAAATGGGGATCTGTGAAACCCTCAGAATCATCTTGAAAATGACCCAAATGAAAATTTCTCCAAAAGGATCCAAGAAAAATGCTCATGTTGCTCTCTGAAAATATTGGACAGAGATAAAAATCAAACCAATAATTTTAGTGGCTCATGGACATTTATTTTGGGCATTTGGAATTAATGCATAGGTATTTGCATTGGAATTATATTAATTATATATATTAATATATGCCCAAAAATTATGCCATTTGTAAAAGAGCTTTGGAATAATATATAAGGCTCCTGCAAAAATTGGCATAAGTTAAATAAATGATTTAATATATTAATTAAATCAAAACAAATGTCAGAAAATTTAAAAAAAAACAGAAAGGAATACAGGAGGAGCTTACCTGGGCCCCTCCACTGTGCGGCCCAGCCAGCTGGCTGGCCCAGCCAGCAGCCGGCCCAGCCCACCTCCCTCATCTGTCGTCTTCGTCCAGACAGAGGGAGGGGAGTGTGGCCGGCGCGCGCGCGCGCCACCGCGCCACGCCACCTGCTCGCCTGCTTGCCTGGCCTCCTCTCCTCGCCTCGATGGCCTGGACGACGCCACGCCTCGTCCTCTCTCTCTCTCACTCTCCCCTGGCTTCTCCCTCGCTCTCTCTCACTCTCGGCCGAAGCACACTGTCGCCGCCGTTCGCCGTAGCCACTGACTCCGGCCACCCCTCGCTCCCCCGAGTAGCTCAGAAGCTCCGCCACAACTCCCTCTTCCTCCCCACCGCTCCACGAGTCCCCGGAAGCCCTGCATCGCCGCCTCGTCGCCGTTCCCCTCTTCGGACTCCGATCACCATCGCCGACGAATTCGCCGTCTCCAGCGCGTCCCCGAGCCCACTTCGACGCCCACTGCAACCGCGGTGAGCCCACGAGTCGTTTCCCCCTCTCCTTCCCCTTGTTCCCTCACCGTAGCTGCATCTCCACCACGGCCGAACCTCCGCCGTCGCCGAGCTCGCCGTCGACGTAGCTCCGGTGACCATTTGGTCACCCCGACGAGTCCAACACGTTCGCAAGAACCAGTAGAGCCCCCCTAGCGCCTCACTTTGCTCGACTTCGAGCTCCAGCACCAATCCCGCGCACGACCGAACCCCGGCGGCCGCAGCCGAGCTCACCGCCGTCAACTCCGGCCACCCCGACCCCAACTGACTCCGCCAAGAGCCGCGGGTCGTCCTCAGCTTCACTCCGGTGGTCGCCACGGTCCATTTGGTGGCCGAAACAACCAAAACCACTATCGCCGCCGCACTGTTGGTCGCCGCCGGCCAGAACTCCGGCGAGCTGACGTGGCCTAGATGATTAACCACTAATCCACCACCCCCAGACGCTGACAGTGGGTCCCCAGGGCTTAGTCAAAGCTAACCAGCCCCGGGTCAACGCGGGATTAGCCCCTGGTCACTGACGTGTGGACCCCACACGTCAGGTTTGACCCGAGCCAGTTCTGTTGACCTGCTGATGTCACTGTGATGTCAGGCTGACGCAGTAAATGTAATTCTGGATTTAAATTAAATCAGGAAATTCCAGAATATTATTTAAACTTCAAAAATTCATAACTTTTATTCTGTAACTCCAAATTGGACAAATAATATATGAAAAATGATCAGAAAAATCCAATCTATCCATCTGTACTATTCTCATGCATGATCAAACAAGTTAAATTGATGTTTTAATCAGAACAAGAAAAGGCACTTTAAAAGGCCATATTTGAATTTGAAATTTGAATCTTTGATTCAAATTTGTTCAAACCCTCCTGGCTTTAGTTGCATTAGCCCAACACACTCATATTGCCATGTTTCATGCATGCATCATATTGTTGCACATTGTTTGGTGATGCCTGTGTATCGTTATCCTTTGCGACAGGATCTGTCCCCGAAGAGTACCGTGATTACCCTAACGAAGAGTCGTATCCGTGCAACGAACCATCAGGCAAGCAACCAACCATTTGATCATATCGATACAATCCCATGTTCTCGCTCCTGCTCTCTTTACTGCATTAAGACAACGCGATTCAAACTGCTGTGTGCTACGGTAGTTGAACCCATTTCCTCTGCATGACCTGTCATTGCCACAGTAACTAGATGAAACCCACTAGCATGTGTAGGAGTTGATTGAGCCATATGTATGTGTTGTTCCTACCTTGCTATGCCTGCTATGCTTAGAGTCGTGTCAGGTCTGGTTCATCTGGGTGATGGGCTAGAGTGAAATGATTATGTCGGTGATGAGAGTGGTGTGGTGAACACGATTTGGTAAAGGTATCGATGAGAGGCCATGTAGGAGTACATGGTGGGTTGTTTCATTGAAGCCGACCTTAAGCACTGAGATCTGTATGTGTGATTTAAGATACAGCTACTACCATGCATTGGGCCCTGAAATATGACCCCGCTCGACTTCTTATTCACCCTAGCTCTCTGTCCAGGAGTTGCAAGTAGTTTCTGGTGTTTGTAGCCTACTGGAGGCCGTGGACAGCGCTGGCCGTAGGGGTGGGCTGTGATGCGGTAGGTACGTGGCCGGGTGTACCGAATACCCGTTAGGTATCTCGGGAACCCTGTTCACATCGTTCGGGGCCGTATGGGAAACCTCGGCCGGACTCCCTGCGGATGGAACCTGAATAGGCGATAAACCTGGACTAGAGGCTTAAGTGTTTAGGTAGGTCGTGGTCTACACCCACGTCGGCTTTTGCTTGAAGTCTGCCGAGCACATGTCGTGTGCAGACGCTAAGTGGTGGAAACATGTATGACGAAGTACACCCCTGCAGGGTTAACATGATCTATTCGAATAGCCGCGTCCGCGGTAAAGGACTACTTGGTTGCCTATACAGTTCATAGACAAGTAAATGGAAACTACTAAAAGCCTCAAGATAAGTGTGAGTGCCGAGGATGGCTCTTCCGTAGGAAGACGGAGGTGGATCCTCGGTAGTGTATTGAAGTGGTGAGTAGTGGACTCGTGTGTGCAAAACTATTTCAATTGGAGTATCGTAGGATAGTATAGCCAAGAGTCAAAGCTGGCTTGCTGCAATAACTCCACCAACCCTTCTTGATACTATGCATGTATGTAGGATCTGATGTAAGTCTTGCTGAGTACCTTTGTACTCATGTTGCTATAATCTACATTTTTACAGAAGACGCTGCAACCCCTTCTGATGGGTTCTATGTAGACGTTGACATCAACGAGTAGGCTAAAGACCCAGGTGGTGACCCTGAGCTTATGAAGGACCACGTAGTATAGCCAGGCTTTCCAAGCCTCTTTTATTTTACTAGCTGTCTGTACTCAGACAAGTTACTTCCGCTGTTGGCTTGTATGACTGTATGACTGCATGTTGGGTCGTGAGACCCGTACCTTTGTGTGTATGTTATGTATGGCTCGCTGAGCCTTAAATAAAGTACTTGTGTCGTAGAGTCATGTTGTGATGCTTCGTTGTATTTGCACATATCGAGCATATTGTGTGTATGATTGAAATGCTTGGTATGTGTGGGATCTGACTATCTAGTTGTTTATCTTTAGTAGCCTCTCTTACCGGGAAATGTCTCCTAGTGTTACCGCTGAGCCAAGGTAGCTTGCTACTGCTCTGGAACACTTAGGCTGGCCGGCATGTGTCCTTCTTCGTTCCTGTGTCTGTCCCTTCGGGGAAATGTCACGCATTGAGTACC
>NC_057800.1:437242954-437326626 GCF_018294505.1 Triticum aestivum
GTGAGACCCGTACCTTTGTGTGTATGTTATGTATGGCTCGCTGAGCCTTAAATAAAGTACTTGTGTCGTAGAGTCATGTTGTGATGCTTCGTTGTATTTGCACATATCGAGCATATTGTGTGTATGATTGAAATGCTTGGTATGTGTGGGATCTGACTATCTAGTTGTTTATCTTTAGTAGCCTCTCTTACCGGGAAATGTCTCCTAGTGTTACCGCTGAGCCAAGGTAGCTTGCTACTGCTCTGGAACACTTCGGCTGGCCGGCATGTGTCCTTCTTCGTTCCTGTGTCTGTCCCTTCGGGGAAATGTCACGCATTGAGTACCGGAGTCCTGTTAGCCCGCTACAGCCCGGTTTACCGGAGTCCTGCTAGCCCAGTGCTACAGCCCGGACCCACTTGCTGATGACCGACACGTTCGAAGCTGGGTCATGGATGCCTGTCCCTGTAAGTCTGTGCCACTTTGGGTTTACGACTAGTCATGTCAGCCCGGGCTCTTTATCATATGGATGCTAGCGGCACTATCATATACGTGAGCCAAAAGGCGCAAACGGTCCCGGGAAAAGGTAAGGCGACTCCCGTGGGAATGCCGTGCGTGAGGCCGCAAAGTGATATGAGGTGTTACCAGCTAGATCGATGTGACATCGAGTCGGGGTCCTGACACTATGACTCTTGATTCCATTTTGAATGATGATATTAATAGAGCTAATAAAGCAAAACAGGAGAAAAATAAAAGTGAAAATCAGATTGTGGCAAAAGACTTTGAGTAACAAATGCAGCCTAATAATAAACCATCTAGTGTTGCTTCTGAAATTAAATTGAAAAGTGCATGTTTAATTGCCACCAAATCTGATATTGATGATTTAGATTTTAGCAAATCTGTTTGCTATGCTTTTGTGTGCAAAGAGGCATTATTTTCATTCGAGGACGTGCCTTCCTCTTTGCCTCCTGCTGTCACTAACATTTTGTAGGAGTTCACTGACGTCTTTCCACAAGACGTGGCACCGGGATTACCACCTATTCAAGGGGTTGAGCATCAAATTGACTTAATTCCCGGTGCATCATTACCCAACCATGCACCATACCGTACCAATCCAAAGGAGACGAAGGAGATTATGCGTCAAGTACAAGAACTGCTCGACAAAGGTTATATATGCGAATCCCTTAGTCCTTTTGTTGTTCCTATCATTTTAGTGCTGAAAAAGGATGGTACGTCACGTATGTGCGTTGATTGTAGAGGCATTAATAATATTACTATTCGTTATCGTCCTCCTATTCCTAGGCTAGATGATATGCTTGATGAATTGAGTGGCTCTATAATATTCTCCAGAGTTGATTTGCGTAGTGGATACCATCAAATTCGTATGAAATTGGGAGATGAATGGAAAACATCATTTAAAACTAAGTTTGGATTATATGAGTGGTTAGTCATGCCTTTTGGGTTAACTAATGCACCTAGTACTTTCATGAGGTTAATGAACTAAGTTTTACGTGCTTTCATCGGACGATTTGTGGTAGTTTACTTTGATGACATATTTTTATAGCAAATCTTTGGAGGAACATTTGGAACATTTACGTGCTATTTTTATTGCTCTACGTGATGCACGTTTGTTTGGTAACCTTGGAAAGTGCACCTTTTGCACCGACCGAGTATCTTTTCTTGGCTATGTTGTTACTCCACAGGGAATTGAAGTTGATAAAGCCAAGATTGAAGCTATTGAGAGTTGGCCGCATCCCAAAATGGTCACACAAGTGAGAAGTTTCCTTGGCCTCGCTGGTTTCTATAGGCGTTTTGTGAGAGATTTCAGCACCATTGCTGCACCTCTCAACGAGCTTACAAAGAAGGATGTGCCTTTTGTTTGGGGTACCGCACGGGAAGAAGCCTTCACGGTATTGAAAGATAAGTTGACACATGCTCCTTTACTCCAACTTCCTGATTTTAATAAGACTTTTGAGCTGTAATGTGATGCTAGTGGAATTGGATTAGGAGGTGTGTTATTACAAGATGGCAAACCTGTTGCATACTTTTCTGAAAAATTGAGTGGGCCTAGTCTAAACTATTCTACTTATGACAAAGAATTATATGCTCTTGTTCGGACCTTAGAAACATGGCAACATTATTTATGGCCCAAGGAATTTGTTATACATTCTGATCATGAATCTTTGAAACACATTAAAAGTCAAGCAAAACTGAACCGTAGACATGCTAAATGGGTTGAATTCATTGAGACTTTTCCTTATGTCATTAAACACAAGAAGGGTAAAGAAAATGTTATTGCTGATGCACTGTCTCGTCATTATACTATGCTTTCACAACTTGACTTTAAAATATTTGGTTTGGAGACCATCAAAGATCAATATGTGCATGATGCTGAATTTAAAGATGTATTGCAGAATTGTAAGGAAGGGAGAACTTGGAACAAGTTCGTTCTCAATGATGGATTTGTGTTTTGTGCTAACAAGCTATGCATTCCAGCTAGCTCTGTTCGTCTTTTGTTGTTGCAGGAGGCGCATGCAGGAGGATTAATGGGACACTTTGGCGTCAAGAAGACGGAGGATATACTAGGTACACATTTCTTTTGGCCAAAGATGAGACGGGATGTTGAGTGTTTTGTTGCTCGCTGCACTACATGTCAAAAAGCTAAGTCACAACTCAATCCTCATGGTTTATATATGCCTTTGCATGTACCTAGTGTTCCTTGTGAGGATATATCTATGGACTTTGTTTTAGGTTTACCTCGAACAAAGAAGGGGAGGGATAGCATATCTGTTGTCGTGGATAGGTTCTCGAAAATGGCACACTTTATACCATGTCATAAAAGCGATGATGTTGTTAATGTTGCTGATTTGTTCTTTCGTGAAATTATTCGCTTGCATGGTGTGCCAAATACTATTGTTTCAGATCGTGATACTAAATTTCTTAGCCACTTTTGGAGATGTTTATGGGCTAAGTTGGGGACTAAGCTGCTTTTTAATACTACTTGTCAACCCCAAACTAATGGACAAACTGAAGTAGTCAATAGAACATCGTCTACTATGCTTATGGCTATTTTGAAGAATAACAAGAAAATGTGGGAAGAATGCTTGCCTCATATTGAATTTGCTTATAATCGTTCATTGCATTCTACTACTAAGATGTGCCCTTTTGAAATTGTGTATGGTTTCCTACCTCATGCACCTATTGATTTGTTGCCTCTTCCATCTTCGGAGAAGGTTAATTTTGATGCTAAAGAACATGCTGAATTGATTTTACAAATGCATGAGTTAACTAAGGAAAACATTGAGTGTATGAATGCTAAATATAAACTTGCTGCAGATAAGGGTAGAAAACATGTTGTGTTTGCACCTGGAGATCTTGTTTGGTTACATTTGCGTAACGATAGATTTCCTAATTTGCGCAAATCAAAGCTAATGCCACGTGCTGATGGTCCTTTTAAGGTGTTAGAGAAAATAAATGATAATGCATATAAACTTGAGCTGCCTGCAGATTTTGGGGTTAGTCCCACTTTTAACATTGCAGATTTGAAGCCTTATTTGGGTGAGGACAATGAACTTTCGTCGAGGATGACTTCATTTGAAGAAGGGGAGGATGATGAGGACATCAATACCATTGTTACACCCACAGCCCTTGCTGCTATACATACTGGACCAATTACTAGAGCTCGCGCACGCCAATTGAATTATCAGGTACTTTCGTTTCTTGGTAACGATTCTAATGTTCATGAGAATATGATGTTGCCTAAATTGGATACATTTGTCTTGCTTACAAATGAAGGGCCTAGCTTGGACAAGAAAGATGAACCTTGGAACAAGTTCAAGCGTGGAGATGATGGCATGCGCAAGGGGATCCAGAACAGAGTTACAAGTGATGATTTCGGGACTTTGAAGCCACCATAAGGAGTGCATGAAGCCTTGGACGAAATATACAAGATGCCACTTAATAAATTTCGTCCAGAGGCTATTTTAGGTGTTGCGTCACCTTATTATTGCGTCAGGCCCATGTATTTTCGAAATACTTAAGTATAGGCTGTTTTTAGAGTCCGTATGTGTGGGGAAACAAGAGTTAGCGTTGGTTTCGGACCCCTCCTCCAAGGGCCACGAAATTCCCCCTCTTCCTCCATATATACAGCCCTTAGGGCGTCATTTACACTTTGGGGTTTTGTTTAGATTAAAAGTTCGCCATAGCTGCAACTTCGCGTACTTTGTTTGTGTCCAACGACCAGACCAAGACGTCATAGAACCCCACCTTGATCAATAAAGCTTTCATCTTATATTCGCACTATTCAGATTGCAATCTCAGTTTCTTGCTTGTTCTTCGTTTGCTCGCAGGAAACAGGCCCACGTGGTCCTGTTGATCGTGCTCCGGCGTGGTCAATAACCCCTCGAAGTTGGTTTAGCGATTGCTAAGGCGCGACGTCCTTGCACGTTCGTAGTCGGATCGTCAAAGTCGACTTCCTCTAAAACGATAGCCACTATCTCATTGAAAGATAGGACACCTTTGCCTCTATCACATCATAGAGCAAACCAAATGGTTTATTCTGTGATGAATGTCACATGGCAAAACCTGCATCATAAAATTGCAGGAAAAGAAAGAAAACATGACATTAAATCAATAAGATTTAGATAGTAAATCAATAAGATTTACTTGATGTGACACGAGTGAATCCTTACCAGGAAATCACTATGTTGAAGTACTAAACAGAAGATTGATCGTCCAACTACGCGTGGCATGCAGGGGCCCCGCCTACTCCCACAAGAAGGACAGTCCAAAGGTCATGACAAATCGTATGGACCGAACATCCATGGGACTGGACATCATGGCGGGTGCGATAAACCCTGCAATGCATATAGATATTGGAGTGTAACCATAATTGATAAACCGTCCTCACAAAAAATATGATCTGGATACTTAGAAATATACAGACTGAATTGAGTGGACATACATTAACACAAACCGTTCTCAGGACTGACCACACACCAAAAGCGGCAGTACTAATAAACAATACAGGGTTCACAACAAACAAATCAAGTACTGAACAATAGTACTTACTACAGACAAGCAAAGTTGCACTAGCTAAACTCTGCAGACTATTTCTTGCCACCGACCTACGGGATGAACCCTGCATAACTGACTAGGCCATGGACTTCGTGTGAGATGTCTACATGCACCATCACCATCTTGTCAACCTTGAGAACCAAACAGAGTGGTCTTTCCAGTCATAAACATGATGATGAAGACAGGCCGCATCAGATTTGTTGGGAAGCTTTACAAGAACCACACCCTTCGTAATCGAAGGAACAACCAGGAAATTGTTGTGGTCAAGTACAGCCTCGAGAACACGGCTGACAACAATGCTATAGGAAAACACTAGTTCGGGACAGGTGGAGACAAGGACACATCAGCTGGATAGTTCAGCAGTAGAACTCATCATCAAGTCTTCCAGTTCACACGGCATGACTTTGAGAACTTCATCTCCACCGCGGACCTGATTCTAATTCAAACAGAAACCATATTTTGTTACTACCTCCGTTCGGAAATATAAGATGATTTTCGATATTATACTCCATATATGACTACATATACGCACAGAAATGAGTGGACAAAGACACTAGAACATGTCTTCAAAGGCATGAGAGCAGAGGGATTACATGCAATATACATAACACAAGTTACTGAGGCAAATATACCCTCTTAAAAGGTAGCATTGATGTTCATAAAGTACTCTCTCCGTCCCAAAATTCTTGTCCTAGATTTGTCTAGATACGGATGTATCAAGTCACATTTTAGTATTAGATACATCCGTATCTAGACAAATCTAAGACAAGAAATTTGGGACAGAGGGAGTAGTTGAAAGTAATCTATAAGAAATCAGTGTCAACCTCTCACATGTTTTGGTCAAAAGAGGAATTTAGAACCGTCATTTGGCACACTAAAATCACATGCAAGATCACCCAGAAAGTTGTACTACCAGTACTAGTACTGCGTGTTAGATGAAAAAATACGATCAAGATCGATAAAAGAGACATTACCTGGACTTGCTTAATGAGGGATCCCGGAGAGGGGGGCTTGGATAGGGCGATGGCTTTGAGCTTGTCTGCAGTAGTCTCGGCGGGGTGCTTGCGCTTCTTCGTACCATGAGCCTCGACAGTTTTGGCCAGAGCCATAGACATCATGTTGGCCGGTGCTCCGGCGTCCATCCAAGAGAGGAAGCTGAGAGAGAAGAGAGAAAGGAGGAACGAGATGAGGGAGAAGCGAAGCGAGTGGGGGTTTTCTTCAAGAGAGGAAGCTGAGAGAGAAGAGTGAAATGATGGTTCATTCGTCCGTCCAACTTACTGCTAGAAAGGAGGGGTTTTGTGATTTGACGGCTCATTGGGCATTACTACGGCGGTTCGATCGATGTAGTCTACCGTCACTCTACTACGGAGTAATTTAGTGCATGGTTGGTGGACCCAAGTGTTGGTTGTCCCACACGTCGGCGAAAGTGAGTCATTTAGTGCATGGCTGGAGGAGGATCCGCACGGTAGAGCGTGTCCACTGTTTTTTGAAGAAAAAAATGATTACAGCAAGTGTTTCCACTCTTACGACGGAGGAGTGCGAAACACGGCAGCCACTTGAACATACACAGTGCTCCTACTACTAGGCATGTGCAGTGGTTCATACGTCAGTACTACACAATCTTGTTGCTAGTGTAGTAAGATATGATGATAACAAATGATGTTGTGCGGATGTCAACTACTCCTATATGTAACATAGTACCGCTTTTTCGACTGTCCGGTCGAGAATGAACGGTGAGATCAATGTTAACAGAACTAGGTCCACAGCGCACGGAGAGTATGGTGCTACAGTACTCCATGAAACATGAACCATATGAAGCACGAATAGTGTTAGGCAGGGTGTATGAAGGGTGCATGGGATGGGAGCAAAAGTTCCCTTCTCGACCCACTTTTGGGTGTTTGGCAGAGTGCATGAAGGGTGCGTGAGTCCACACTAGTAGGTTGACAAAAATACACGAAGAGGAAACAACTATATTGAGATGAGAATGCAACCAAACACACCCACACGCTTTCTGCTACAGTGACTGATTTGCACCGTCTGAGTTTGATCCAACGGTCATGTTGCGCGGAGACATGGACATGCCCATGCAAAGGGCGCCTAAACACCACCGAAGTCCCTCTGCTTCTCGACGCGCACGACATTGGTGATGCAGGGTGCAACCGCCCACAGAGCCCGCTCACAGTCGACGGGAGCCAGTGTCAGGCGCCTCACCTTGGACTCCATGATCTGCTGCGCCGCCATGGCACCAGGTAGAAGCAATGGGGAGAGGAAGCAAAGGGGGTGAAAACGGCTGAAAGGCAATGCAATCTACGAGAAGGCGGAGGGAGCGGGGAATCTTTTGGTTTTGACCACGGTATAACACCAGTCGACGACTTCTCACATCAGGGAGCAGTGGGTTTTTACAGGCGGAGTCATCGTGACTAATTGCTGCTGCGCCTGCTCACGTCAATCAAAAAATTAAAAATCCTGCAGCGCCTGCTCCCGTCAATCAAAAAATTAAAAATCCCAAACACCAGAGCAATGTCGCGGTGGATATTTAAATTTACTTGTTGGCAAGTAGATAAAAAAAGGGGTGAAAAAACAAATGTGGCGGCGGCCTAGCTAATCGGTCGAACTAGCCCAACTAGCTAGCCACCATGCTTCACTAATGTACTCGGTGGGAAAGGTGGTCTTTCCTGATTTGACGACTCATTTACTTGCTTCGGTGCTACGACCGAGGAGGACCCAGAAACGCGTGGTAGGGCATCCCACGTTAGGAAGAATATATGCGCGCACCACCCGGGAGGACCCCGAAACCGCGTGGTAGGGTGTGCCACGTCTCGGCACGGAGGAAAAATGTGCGTGTAAAAATATAATGTATCAGACGTAGTACCTATGGTTCGACCTAGGGACCTAGCCAGTCGGTCGAAAACACCCCACTATCCACACATCTTCATCATGCAAACGTGGCACGGAGGATAGATGTGGTTAGCTCCATCTCGACCAACCACAATGTCTCTTGTTCTAGGCGATTCTTCTATATTCCAAGCTTTTTTTAGTTGTAATAACACCACGGCAAGCTAGTGCCGCTCTTCGTGTGTGCCCGTGCAAAGGTTAGACGATGGAGAGAAGATAGATTGAGATCGCAGACATGGGACCCACCAGTAAGTGAGACAACGGTCATGCATGTGTTGACAAGGCACTCCCTCTACTCTACTCAACGCAAGTACTGTATAAAATCAAGTTATGGGACAAAGCCAACAACTGTTTGTTTTTTTTCAGGCTATCGACTTACGCTTTGTAGTCCAGATTGCTAGTTCGAATCTCATCTTTCAGATTTGTTAGTTTTAGATCCAAATTTGATTAATGACAAGTGGGATCCCCGTGTGTTGTTCCGATATTTCAGTGTAGGATGGTTTTTTTTGAACAAACACTTTGCGCGGTTAGACAAGTAACGGCACGAGTTACACATTTTTTTGCAAGTTTACGAACAAAAATGACAGCAACATAGAATATCACATCCACCCTGCAACTTAGATACTATGGTGAGGGAGTAGTCTTTGTAATTATGCGCAATTTCCAAACTCTCCAAAGGTTTTTTTTGCAAATAAAACATTCAGGCCTCGTGTGTGCCGCTGCATCTTTGGTCAACGGCTCCCCGGAGCTCATATTAGGTGCTCCCCGTAGCTTAATTACCCGCTACGGTGATTTGAGCATCTAGGTCGTATGATCAGTGATCATGTGGCACATGCGTAGTACTTGTACTTTCTGCGCATTTCCCAAACTCTATCAGCCGTATATTGCAAAAACATTCAAACCTCCTACTGTGGGCCGTTAGATCTTAGTGAACTCGTATCACCATAGAATCTACGGTGCGGGAGCACCTCATACTCTCCCGTGCGAGAAAACATAAGGTGTTATCGCGGCTTGGATGCTACGGTGATACGAGCTTGGAGGTCGTTTGATCTGAGATTCAATGGCATCTGAGCAGTCTTTGTGCTTGTAAGCAGTGGCCGAACTCTTTTGGGGCTTTTCTGCAAAAAACCATTTGAACCACCGAGGTGTTGGGTCACAAATCCAACGCCTCCGAAGAGCTTGTATCACCAAAGCATCTAAGGTGTGGTAGCACATGATATTCTTACATACAGGAGAATATGATGTCCTCCTTCATCTTAGATGCTACGGTGATACGAGCTTTGAGGTCATTGGATATGGGATCAAAGGGCATCTAAGTAGTTTTTGTACAAATTGTGTGCAATTCTCAAACTCATCAAGGTTTCCTGCAAAAATATTAAGACACATCATGTGAGCTGCTATATCTCAGATCTAGAAGCTACAAGCAACTCGTATCGGCATATAGCATCTAAGGTATGGGGGCACATGATATTCTCCCGGGGAGGAGGGGTGGGGTGCACAACCAATCGGTGGTTGGGAGGGTGGGGACAAATATAATCTAAACAACCCTAAACAGAGCTCCACAATTTTATCTAAGGTCGAGGGGTTGACCCCCGACAATCATAGCTCCGCCTAAACACAACATTTGCATGTACTGTAGTACTAGATTTAATATTAATGTTCATTTTAAATATTGAACTGAGGACCATGGATGTCTTACATTTTACTCCCTTTGTTCCTAAATATTAGTCTTTTTAGAGGCTTCAAATGGACTGGCACATACGGATGTATATAGACATATTTTAGAGTCTAGATTCACTCATTTTGCTCAGTATGTAGTCACTTGTTGAACTCTCTAAAAGACTAATATTTAGGAATAGAAGGAGTATTTTTGAATTCATGTCATACATGCATGGTTTGGAAAAATAGATGCACTATACTTATTGGATTGTTGTTGTGTTCGTGCGTGTGTGTCTGTGTGTGTGTGTGGTCATATGCTTGATACATACAAAGTTTTCTCACCTCCATATTGTTCATCTTTTAAATTTGAATTTGCATTGGAAAACTTACTAGGGATACCATGAAATGTGAAATCCACGTTGAGATCACTATATCACAAACTCACTCTAATTCAACAACTTGTCATAAATCAATTACCACGTTGAGATTAGTATTTGCAAGGAAAATACGGGTATTGTAATACACATAGATTCGTTCGGCAATTTAAAAGGCTCCTTTCGTATTCTCGAATGGTAGGACCCAACGGCATACCAGCCAGACCTTGGCTCGTGTTGATCCTAAAAAAAACCGGGCTCGTGTCCTTCGGTGGCGTGCGTGGTACGCACATTAGGCAACCCCAACCAGTCGAGCCTTAGCATTTCAAGTCGAAATATCTGGTGGCCAGAATTCCAGCCCTAGGAAATTCCCCTCATGTCCCCGGTCCATAATGACTACCGATGAACAACAGAGGGATGCTTTAGTAACTAGACAATGTTACCTACCGTGCTGAGCACGGTTCAATTCCCTTGGTCACCGCTTGTCAAGGTCACCCGTCAACTGCATTGCCTAGTACTACTACTACTACTACTACAGGATGAGCATAGAATTGAGCCCATTTGTTCGTTCCTAGTACTTGAGTTAATATATCAGGCAATGCACTGGTATAGAGGGATTATCCTTTTACTCTGCATATATAACTTGTCTGATGTCTAACTAAGCAAAATGTTTGACCAAATCCTTTCTTAAGAAATACAACATGACAGATGTACGGCTTGAAAATTTATTGCATGATGCAAGTTATGATATTGTTTCAAATCCTGGATCTTAAATTTCAGAAAATCCAAAAGTGAGCATAAATTCCTGAAACTAAGCATGGTCACGTGATATGGCACAAATATTACTTCGTAAGTTTTTTCTTCAATTTGAGACAAGCTGCTTATGACAAGTTGCACAAATGAAGAGCCAATGTATTTTGGAACAAAGACCTGTCACGTTAAGGCGAATGCTTTCACTATTGAAACCGTGGGCATTTACGTGCCGCCACGAGTCCCCACTTCTCATCGGCAGGTGCCGTTCGAGCAAGCGTGTGAGTCGACGGGAGGCGTGTGAGCAGACCGCTGTGCCGGCTGTCAGGGAGGCGTGCGAGCAGACCGCTGTGCAGGCTCACCGGGAGGCGAGCCCTTTGACCAGGTTCCGCCGCCCACCGTCGTCCCAACTGCTCCCACTTTTAATGTCGTCGGCGCCGCAGTTTAAAATCAGCCCCGCACTACCCGGTATCGCTACAATCCTCTCTCTTCTTCTCAGATTCTCCTGTCGTCTACCTCCAACTAGTGTGACCTTAAACGTACACCATGCTGCATCACGATGGTCTGCCCTTAGTGTTCCAGTTTCCTGAGGAAGACACCCAGACGGAGTCTCAAGAACATAAGGCGCTTTGGGACGAGCTTGAACTGGCTTTGCAAGAAGACGCCACGCCTGTCCCCGCTCCCGTTCCGGCTCCTGTCGCCCCGACTGCGCCAGCCCCCATCCCTGTGGCATTGATGGGCTGGGAGCCGCACATTGTGGCCGAGCTTGATCCCACAGGGTTCCACAAGGTCCCCGCCGACTTTCACGTGCCCGTGCACCTGCCAGCGCATGCGCCTGTGCGTGCACTGATGCGCATGCCCGTGCCGGTGCCCGTACACCTGCCAGCGCATGCACCTGCATGTGCACTGACGTGCGCGCCTGTGCCAGTGCCCGTGCACATGAATGTCTCCGTCGCGCCGTTGACAGCGCCTGTCCCCGCGCGGGTGCTAGTGCCCCCTCAGCGGCATGGATGGCCGCCGTCGACCGCTTCCTTGCACCAACGCCAGTCGCCTCCTCCCGCCAGTTGACTCGCTCCGAAGTCCAGAACATTTTGGCCTTCCTTGAAGCTAGGCCAACGTCCAGGAGTACCCCAACAACGGCGCAAGACGCCGCCATCGCCGTCGGTCAGTGGCCCGATGACACATAGAGCACGGCAGAGGAGCCGCTTCCCACCGTGAGCCGCCGCCGCCGCCGCCACGTAATATAAATTTGCCATGAAAAACTTTCGGATTACCATGCTTAAAATCCGAACGTTTATCATTTCCGTTTATTTTATATCGATCGTCGTATAATTTAAAGTCGGAGTCAGACTGAACGATATGTATGGTTTGATCGATTGAATGTTCTGCTAGAGCCGTATCAAATTAAATATAAAATGTCATCAAGCCACATGTATTCCTTGTCATCCAACGACCTAGACTGCTTCAATGTCGAGCGCTCAACACGTTTAGCGTGCAATTAATTTCATGCCAAAAATAGTGCTAATCACACGACAACACGCAAATAATATCCTAGTAGTTAATATCCGCATGCACTTAATATACTTCCAAATTAACGTGCATTGCACGTACACACTGACTAGTGCTGGTAGTACGTGAAACTAGTGCCGTGACTTGTGAACGCGTCTAGATATGGTCAACGGCAACATCGCCCGCGAGTTCTTCCTGTTTGCCCGTGCGTCTAAACGCAGAAGGGGAGGAGAGAGAGAGCACACATGGAACCCACCAGTAAGTGAAGGCGAATAGTACTAAAACTAATATTACATGTTATCCATTAATTAGGCTGTGGTAATATAAAAACATTATGTGAACAAAGGGGGTACAACAAACATTGCTATTCTACGTATGTTGCCTATTGACGTGCGGCTTGAAGGCCCGGTCGCATGTTCGATCCTCACCGTTTATTTTTTAATTTGTATATGGGTCCAAATTTGTTTCATGACATGTGGGCCCCTCGGTGTGTAGTTTGTAGCACTTTAATTTGTGGGTCGAAATTTGTTCCATTCCAAGTGGACTATCCGTGTGTAGTTTTGTAGCTTATTTATAATAATTAAAGAGAACAACATAGTTTTTTCAATAATACCATGGTGCGACGTTGAAGGAGAGAAAGGACGTGCGAGAGAGCGATGACCGAGCCAGACGGAAATCAACTAGGGGAGTTGCGTGGGTTGCAACAGTGTTTAGAGTAGTTGTGGGCCGAATGCTATGAAAATATAATCTAAACCGACCGGAATAAATGCCTACACAAATTAATCCAAGGTTGGAGTGCCCCTCGCAATGTAAATAGCTCCGACTTTGCGAGGGATGGAGAGGTAGTAGCTTCAACGCGTGGAAGATATGGTGTGAGAAAGCGAGGTCAATCGAGAGACATATGGATAGAGAGACAAAGTGAGTGTGGTCCGACATTCATTGAACAAATATATATGCTCTGGAGAGATATTGTCAGATTAAGCTTTTTGGCAAGGGTGGGGGTTGTAAGATAGAGCTTGAGAGATGATCCAGTCACAGACGTGTAGATATATTTTGTGCGTGGGAGGAAGCAAGGTCAACCGATCACATAGGGTCGTCGTGCGATCGAAAGAGTGAGACGGGTTGGAGAGAGTGACCTAGATAGATGATGTGCGTGAGAGACTATACAATGTGAATAGGTCGAATTGGGCTCAAACATGGTGATATATCGTTTTTGTCCGAGAAAGAGCGAGGTCAATCGAGACATACGAAGAGAGAGAGAGATTGAGAGAGCGTGGCCCACCATGAGGTTGAAAGAGTGGCGGCGGCTTGGATGGACTGACCTAGATAGACAATCTGCGTGAGAGAGTATAGAGTGTGTCAATTGAGGCCCGAACAGGGAGATATATCATTTGTGTGTGAAAGAAAACGAGGTTAAACGAGACTCAGATAAAGAGAGCAAGATTGAGCGAGTGTGGCCTGCCATGCAGACGAAAGAGTGAGACAGTCTCGAGGGAGTGACCTAGATATACAACGTGCATGCGTGCGCACGAGAGGTTGGGGGATAGATAGGCAATGCATGTATTTAGCGCGAGAGGGTGAGAGGGAGAGGGGGAGAGAGAGAGAGAGAGCTCGGCATGAGGTGCAATGGTGGGTGTGTGAGGTAAATACATTTGGTAACAGAGTGGAAAAAGGGGTTGTGTAGTTGAGAGACTTAGAGATCGAAACATGGAGAGAAAGAATTAACGTGTGTTGGAAACCGATAGCTTCCTAAGGTGGTTAGGAGAGGAAGATTGAGCGATACAGGAAGTATGTAGTGTTTGTGCGGGGGGGGGGGCTAAAAACAACATTTGAATGTACATAGTACGAGACTTAATATCAATGTTTCAATTCGGTGTACATTGTAAGAATTGAACCAAGGAAAAGGCATACGGGTAATTATTTCGAATTCGTGCCATACTAAGTTTCGAAAAGTTGACATTGACTCAGTTTGTTGTGCTATTTTGTAGGTCATATGTTTGAATCCATCTAAAAGTTTTCTCACTACCATGGTGTTCATCATATACATATGAATTTGTATTAAAAAAGTAGCGTGGATACAGTGAAATGCGAAATCCACGTTAGAATTGGAGATCGCTACGTGACACACACTCTAATTCAAATAACTAACTACGTGACACACACTTTAATTCAAATAACTAATTATGTGACACACACTATAATCCATGTTAGCGTGGGTACCGTTTCGATTTTTTTTCAAATAACTCCTCATCAAATAATTTATAGTACTCCCTCTGTTCACTTTTATAAGACCTTGAAGACATTTCAGACAATGTGCAAAACAATTCATTTTAAGTTGTCTGAAACGACTTACAAAAGTGAACGGATGGAGTATCTCGTTTCGAATGACTAATTATTGCAAGGAAAACACGGGCATGGTAATACATACAGATTCATTTGCAAATGAAAGAAGATTCATTTGCATTCTCAAATGTAGGTGCACCAGGAAGACCAGGGTCGTGTCGGGGTGGACGCTGCTTCAGTGCCTTGAAGGCAACTGCCTTTGGGTCACTGACATGCGGGCCAGCCACCTGTTGGGCCCACATGTCATGGACACAAAGGCAGGTGCCTTAAGGCACCGAAGCATAGTCCTGTCGGGGTGGTCGCATGTGTCAGACGGACGCGTAGTACCCACCCACCCAGCCCCCCTCCCCCCAAAAAAAGGACGACGACAATATAAGTTCGCGCTTCCACGTTTCCGATTGAAATATCTAGCGGCCCCGATTCCAGCCCTGCAAAATCTCTCTTCTCCACCGTCCCCTTCCGCGCCCAAATTATGCTCAAATCCCTAATTCGCCGCCAACCCTCGAATCGCCCCTTGTCTCGTCTCTTTCCCCACTGATCCCCACCTCTGTGCCGGACGACGATGATGAAGACGAAGGTCATGCTTCACCACCGCACCAGAGCTACCTCATCTAAGCCCTCGTCCACCACACCGGGTGGTCCACCGACAACTTCGGCCGCCGCAACCGACGTGCCTCGCAGACACCGAGTTCCACCGCATCAGGTGCGATTCACCGGCGTCGTCTCCCAGCTCACCGGTGCTACTTCACCAAGCACATCGTCGCACCTCCGCCCCCAAGGCCGTTGGGGATTCACCAATGGTCTCGTCCACCGCATCGTAGCGCTCCGCTGCCACTCAAGATTTGCATCCGTGCGCGACTAGCCAACGCCAGCGCATCACCCTCTACGGCTCTGAAGTGACCCGCACTCTAGCTAGGCGAGCATGCCCAAACGCCGGCCCGAACTAGGTATCCACACATCACTCCCTTGTGCACTGTTCCGACGATGTTTGGATATCGTTTCACTCTCTCTTAGCTTACACGCCTATGCAACTCTGACTTTAACTCTTATTTCTTCTGGAGATATCATCTGAAAAGAGCAAATCCATTTTTTAGCGAAGCATGACGGCACTATGGGATCAGGTACACATCATGCACACCCGTATAACCTTGTAAGTATCTGTCCTCCGGTACAACGTCAAGGTTGATTCCTCTTATTTGATAAACCATTCGCCGTGTCAAAAATGCAGAGGGGGATGCAAGGAGCACAAGGCCTGCACATCCAAGCAAGTGGTAACATGGACTTGTACGTGGAACATCCCAAGCGCAAGCAGAGCTGCAGTGAGCCTGTACAATGAGCTAGCGTAAGTCCCTTCATTTCATTTAATTCGTACTGGCATTCGTGTCTGATGTGTGTGCAGTGGCTGATCCATGAATTCAAGTTACCAGGGGCGAACATTTAACTTAAAAAATACGAAGGCACTTGCACTCCGGAAATCAACATAACTTGAGAAATGTGAAGCTACATGCACTTTGAAAACCAGCTAATGATCTAAAGTAGTTCAGATTATAAACACTAAATGATGCAAGCACCCAAAAAACACAAAATGCAACATGGTGTACAAGGACTACAAACATGGTCTGTACCTGCTTGAATTATTCGTTCTCTGGCTAAAAATATCAAAGTGTAATTACACGTATAACCAATGCGCAAACTGCATATCAATATATCTATCCTGCACAAGTATGCCAATAGTTTCAAACAACATATTAGAAAAGTATTTATGCTATGTTGTCATGATACGGGGACTTTCTGGTAGATGGCCTCGACGTTTCCTCAAGCTATGAAAATGCACTATAATTTGTTTGTCATCAATGCCTACAAATCTCTGTCTTTCTCAACATAGTAGATCATCATTAGACACTAAATCCTTCAATGAGCTTGCAAAATGCTTGCATTAGATCCCTCATTAGACACTATATGTTCATCACCAGGAGCATGTAAAATGTTTGCATCAAATCCTTCATTAGCAGTCTGTTCATTAGACACTTCAGGCTCAAGAACAACATGAGCTTGTATGTTTGCACCGGAAACTTGATTAGATACATCAGATTCAGTCAGTTCAGTATTGAATGGGGCAGTTATAAAATAAGTAGAAATTGGTATCATTTTCTCATAGATTCCCTACATACAAGCAGTTTTACAACACCGTCAGGTTTAACTATTGGCTAGAAATTGAAGAGTTGAATTAGATATAATCAGGGATGTGATGTACCTGCTCGTTGCGCATGCTACTCTTGCAAGCTGCGATTGTCCGTTTGCGCAAGCTCAATGCCATGCCCGTGCTGCCGTCGCTGCCTCCCACACAAGCTACACCCAGGGTTGGATCTTCATCTTCTTGTCCTTCCGTTCGCTTGAAGCCCGGCGACCGCCCTCCAACAAGGGCGTGAGGAAGTGCTGTGTCGGTCTGTCCAGTGGCGACTAGGTTAGGAGCGAACCAGACTGGAGGCTGGAGCGAATGAATTGGGATTTTTACTACTGTCGACCGATATGGGAGGCGCTCGTTTGGGCCGCGAGCCTGCTATAGGGCCTGCCTTGCACTTATGTTATTGGCCCATCCAAATGAAACATTTTTCTTCATTTTTTACATTGCCTGCTCGTGTGTTGGGACCAACAAAACTAGCATGGGCCAACCTGGACGACTCAAACTAGGTGCACACTTTCCAGCCACCTGAGGCGGCCGCCCATACCAACCCCTATGGTGGCATCGCCCCCTTTTTGCGTGTATGATTAGATAGTGAAAAATATTCCAGTGGCGCTTTTGATTTACCCACAGAATGGTTGGATTACTTGTTTTTATGAACTGAGTTCACCAATAATGTGAAGGATGCCAGTCTTTTCATCCTATTGTAGATTGCTTAGATCTCGATATGCCAAAAGTAATGCATGAAATATACAGTAAAAGCCAGTGTGATGTGGTTGGCTACAACTAGTCTGACTACATATCCTCATATAACATATCAAGGACGCACCATCTTACCAGATTAACCATTCGACTTACCCAAGCAGTGTGGGAAGAAAGAAGTATTGGGACTGCGTATCCAAGCAACTGATGCCATGGACTCCTTTGTACAACCTTGTAAGTGAAAAAGAAGTTGTAGTGTGCATGTACAAAGAACTAGCGTAAGTTCAGTTACCTGCTTCTCGGAATTTTAGTTAGCCACTTATTGCAAAATTGTTCAATTACGTTGCTTGGCTTAATTTAGTTTGCTACTGATTACATAATGGCACAGCCTGCTAATCATATTTTATACTGCGCCTATCTATGTGTTTGATACTTACTGTTAAGAATTACCTGTTTGCCTTAACTTAAATATCTACTTGTTTGTTTAACTGCTTTGCTGCTGCAACAGCGGGTTACAATGATGTTAATAACTACTTTTCAGCATCCAATTGAAACTCTTTGTCCTTGTTTGTTTAACTGGTTTGCTGTTATAACTCCCAGTTGAGATGTTTTGCTAAGTTCAACTTGTCTGAATCCAATCGATACTTTAATGGCAAAACAGGTTAGCCCAAGATCAAAGAGCAAGGTCCCCATGGACGTTGCATCATCCCACAGCAGTGGCACTAGCCCAATCGTGCATTATGAATTGCCAACTTCTGATGCTCTAGAGGCTAAACTAGTGGTAGAAAGAGATTCTGCTTCTACACTTAGAAATGAAGTTGACATGTTGAGGAAGCAAACAGCACAATCACAAGCAGTACTCAAGACAACCATTAAATATTTGGTGGATTTCAAAACGAAGCAAGCTGAGACTGACCAGATTGTTAATGTCCTGAAGGAAAAAAGGAAATTAAATTCCTACTTGGTAAATCATAGGTGAAATGTTCTTTCCATAGTTGAATAACCTTTGTGTTGTCTGTTCATGTAATCAATCAAACCATTTGTTTTAGAGATCATGTAATAATTTTTTGTTTTGTTTTTTGGTTTGTAATTTTATTTGAGCACAAGTCTATATTAATTGATAAGACTCGAAGACATTTCATTTGGATTGCTGTGCCAGACCTACAAATATGCCAATCGGGCTGAATGTGCATTCAACAATAGTAGTAGTATAGATGGACCATAAGTGGCACGCATCGGAAAGGGCCAAGATGCTGGCTAAAAAAAGGATGCTGTTGTAGCCAAAAAAAAGTACAGCGGCCTGGCTTATGTATGTTAGTTGATATTATTGATCCATATACTCTATAAGTGTTTATATGTCTGTTAGTTCTGTACATTCTTGGTTGATTGACTCGGTATTTTAATCTTGATACATCGCTTGTGTACATATCTAAATGGGAGTAGACATTATGCTGCGTGTGACATTTGAGTTGGACATGAAGTGTTCCAAATATTCGAATTCACCTTAAACTGGATTCTAGTTTCTGAATTTTAGTATCGGCATTTGTAAACCATATTCATATATGACAGTGGAATACATGTTTGTCGTCCTTTTGAAGATATATAAAAACACATAGAATGATTTATAAAGATTCATATAGGAATACAAAATGGACTCGAATTTAGTTGCCAGGGTAAACGTGGATGCTTATTGTCCCAAAATTCGAAAGAAGTAGCAAAATGTCCACTCCCACGTCGGCTGCCCGAAGCCAAGTGTTTGGGAGATGGAAATTACCGTCTACCCATTACACGGACAATCCATCGGCCCGATTTCCATTGCTCTAAATAGGGGTAGGTTAGTAACTTCAATTAGACGTGACACGACCGCCTCTGAGCCCATTCCGACACGGTGGGCGTCAAACATGAGCAGCAAAACTCATTTGATTCAAGCTCGTCCGAAAGACCTTTGTTTCTCCCTCCATTCCCCATTCATACACGGTGGGCGGCAAAACAAACTCGACTCGGCCGAAATCGATGTAGGCAAATATTTTCAATAGGGGCAGGTTTGTAAATTCACTCAAACATGACACAACCGCCCTACCTGTCAGCCCCGTTAATACACCATGGGCGCCAACCACCCTCTCCTCGCCCGAAATCGCTCTGGGCAAATATTGGGGAGATGCGAGATTACCGTCCTAGCCCCAACCGACGAGACGTCCAAATTTTAAACGGGGGCTAAGTTTGTAACTTTCCCATATTTCAGACAGGCCCGTCCCAAAAATATGGTTCCCCGTACCTCTCCCTCCATTTTCCCATTTATACACTGTCCGCGCTAGAACACCCCATCCCCACACCAGCCTCCCTCCGCCACCCCATCCATCGCCGTTGTCCTCCACCACATCCATTTCCACCGTCCTCCACCATGCCGGAGCGCCTACCAAGACTGCGTCGTCCACTGCTAGAGATGGACGTTTCTCATCCAGGGCGACGGACCAATAGCCTTCCATCGCATCCTCTCGCTTCATCGGCGCCGTCGTCCTCTTTGCCGGAGCCGCTCACACGACCTTCTCTTCCACCGCAACGGGACTTATCCCCCGATGCACCCGTCTACAGTCGCAGATCTGGTTCAACGCCACCGACAGCCATCGCACCCCCGATGCCTACACGGCGCGCAAGAGAGGTGGTACTTCATATCTCCTCAACTTTTTTATCTCAACCAGAAAATAGATCTTAACTTGGTTACTCTACTTTCTTTTCACTCTTAGAATTTAGTTCTTAGTTCGAAGCAAACAATGGATGCTAAATATCATTTCTCCGGTTTGTAGCTTCAAATCTGCCATGGCACAACCATAATACGGTTTAATTGATCATGCTTAGGATTTAATTGATCATGTTGGTTCCGTGGTGGTTTCTTTAATAGAAATCGGAGGGGAAACCCTCTTTTGCTAAAAAAATATGCTTAGAGTTTCCCCCTTTTATGATCACTATACGATCAGAATACATGCTTCGTGTCATAATAACACTGCTCCACCCATCAAGCTAAATAAGATAAGATGTTCAAATACGAATCTGATATTATTAAAACAGAGTTGTTTAATTGGTCAGCTAAATGTTCATAAATTAGTTTCGAAAATGCATGTTCGCCGCTCGGGTGTGTATCTCTATAGGGTGCCCATAGTGGGCCGGCCCACCCTGGTATTTTGGGTCGTCCCAGGCCCCGATTCCCCTCTGTTCTGCTGTGCACTTCCGATCTCTACTTGCCCCCAGCCGCCTGCCTCGCGGTGACTTGCCGTTCCCGGACGGCATGACTCTAGGAGGAGACGCCGGACTAACAGGAGGCCAGGAGCCGCTCACCCAACAGCGTCACCGCTGCCCGGGCGCGCCATCGTGCCTAACTGCCCAGTCCGTTCAGGGCTCAGGCGTGCAGCACCCACCAAGCCAACCCGAGTTATCCTAAGATACGTCCTCAACACTGAGTAGCCACTCCTCATCACCCATTTTCTAATTGATTCATTACTCATTAGGCAGGACTGTCATTAGTGTTTGTTGTGTGCTCAGTGCTACCTACACTTAATGGTTCAAATGTATTTCGGTAATCTTTAGTACCTCTAAAGTTAATAGGGTTTTCAAAATTCCGGCCCTCAGAACAGAAACTAGTCATTTTGGATTGTTGGTCGTAGTGACATTGACCTAGATTACTACTGCAAGCCAGGTTTGTTGACAATTTTACTTGTCTTTCTTACTCATTCGATATAATATCCAATTATTCACGTCGACTAGTTGTAAACAATAAGTGCTAGACAAACTTCTTCATTCAGATTTTGGACGGTCTCTTACTGCAGTTACAATTCTGTATACTTGTCCTAGTAAGCTCACAAGTAAATGATTGATTCACTACATCTATGCTTTCCTTGTCATATTTGTTGTCAATATTCTTTTAGGGTGGACCACCCTGTTTCTAAATACTGGAACCGTAGACATGAGTGAATATTATTTCTCTATGTGATCTCTTCCATCATGTGTGGGTAACGAACACTGCATTGTATAGAAAGAAAGTGTCATTTCCAGCTTTTACATAGGTTTCGATCTTTTACATGGAATACAATCTGCCTACTTGCTTTGTGTCGCACTACCAACACTCCACCCTTGAAGCTAAACATTACGCCACTCATAATTGTTTAGTTTATTTGTTCAAATACGAATTTCATATGATTCTAATGTTCCTACTTTAGTTTTGAAATGTGTGCCTGCCTATTATAGAGACATATGGGGTTTGTATTTCTGTGTGTGGTCTAGTCAGCACGGTTGGGGAGGTGAACTTTGCATATGCAGGGGTTTATAGGGAGACACTCTCTGAGTTGAATCCGCAATGCATTCCATAGATAATCTGACTACTTTTTATGTTTTCATGAATCTCAGATTCTGAATAGCATCATAATGATTATGAGCTTGCGCGCACGAAAAGAATAAAGCAGAACAATGCCATGGCTGTCAAACTTGGCATTAAGGGACTGAAATCAAGTCTGGATGCAATGCAATGCAAACGCTCTCCACCTACAGATTCATGCTCAGAATATGATCCTAACAGTGATTCTGAGCTAGAGGGAGACCTAAGTCAATGTAGCTCCCTAGTGGAGGAGTCAGAGGAAGATGCCCTATCTTATTCACCCATCAAGGTACTTGCTCTAACTTTCCAAGGTTACATTGCTCGCACACATCTTGCAACTGATGCTTTGCATTGCTTCTACTTTGTTGAACTGCCATTAGCTTAGTTTACACATCGTGTATGTGAATACGCCCTGCCTATCCATTTCCAGTACATATTCCATCTGTCATCATACCATATTTATCCGTTCAAATGATGTTCTTGTGAATCAGACGTTCAAAGGAAGAGGGCAATTGCTGATCGTGGAGGAGCACAAACAAAGTATTTGGAAAAGGTAGTGGCACCTGATAAATCAAATAGCCCATTAGGTGTAGTTGCAATATCACTTGACCCACAAAATACCCCAACTCTAGCAGACTCTAGCCCTACTACACTGGTCATTTTTGATGCCCCAACTCAGCAGACCCCAACTGCGGCAAACAATATGATTATGCCAGTTGACATAGCACCAGCTGTATGATGCAAAAACCCCATTCCAGCAAAGAGTACACCAAATCCAGTTGCCATATCCCTTTTCAAACCAGAGAGAGCCTCAATTGCAGCAAATAGGACCCCTGTTCCATTTCTTCCCAGTTTAGAAGATGAAGCTTATGTTGTTGTCAGGAACTTTGTGCGCATCTTTCCTTCATGGAAAGATTATAACGCAGACACAGAAAAATTTCCAGTCTTCCTCTGCAACTTACGCGTAAGTAATGCACTAATGTTATTCATGGTCATTACTGCATATGTTTCTGCTGACAGAAGACACATGATTTCATTCTTTTAAATAGGCGAGGAGCAAACTGGATTGTGATGACGAGCATGGGTTGGTTGCACTTTTCAAGCACTCGTTGATGAAGTATCGTTCCTACCTGAGGCAAGCACACTTCGATGGCAAGCCTCTGAACGAAATTTCTGTAAAGTCTCTGGTGCTACATTTATCCGACGGTGACTGGAATAATCTTGTTACACATTGGTCTTGGCTGCAGTGTAAGGTACTGTTTATGATATCACATCACAATTTGAACTACATTTCTGCATTTTCCTTAATGTCTCACTTGTATGAAAACTGTTAGCAGAAGAACATTCGTTCTCAAGGGACCACAGAATCTCGCAACTATACTGCACACTGCATTGCTCTTGTGAGTACCTCTTGCCCTGTATGACCATACTTACTTTCGTAGCTGTTTGATTATGTAGCATCACTGCACATGTTAGCCTCGTAATCGTCCATTTGGTGGACATTATAAGATCCATATGGACTCTTACATAAATTTAGAATCAACCCAATGCTTTTGAAGAGGTTTAGCTCTGCAGTCCTCTTGTAAGGACTGAACGTGGTCTATCACTATACTTACATTAATAGCTACTCTCTCCGCCCCATAATATAAGAATGTTTTGTACAGTACACGAGTGTTCAAAACACTCTTGTATTATGGGAAGAGGGATTGGTTCATTTTGTAGCATTCTGCATCTTATCTCCCTCGCCCACCATTTACTAAAAAAGATCAGATCTATATTTAATCTTACCAACAAGTAGAATACATAGGCAATGCCAGTGCAGAAGTGTAGCCCATTGCTCTTGTCAGTACATTTTGTCCTGTAACACTTGTACTTACAGGTATTGGTAGTTGATTATGTAGCATCAATCTGCATCTTATCTTCATTATCCTCTATCCCTTCCAGTATTATCATATCTATAATTACTCTCTACAAAATGTAGAGTACAGGCAATGCTTATGAAGAAGATTATGTGCTGAAATTCTTGAGTTATCCTTCCCTTGACATGGAGAAGGGCATTATAAAGCCGGTGTTAACTGTTAATGTAAGTCAGTCCTTCTAAAGCCTTTATCCTCAACTGCTATTTAATTTGCTCATACTCCCTATCGTTTACTGCTGTTTAGTTTGCTGTTTCTACCAAAATGCATGTTCGTAAGAACCGTAAGTTCTTAGTTTTACTTGTAAAACCAAATTCCTTATTCATACCATGCACATTACTTAATACTCCCTATATGTATGCTTGTTTTTGTGGATCTATAATCCAGTGTGTGGTGAAGCAGCCCACATTTGCACCTTGTCATCTCCTGTTTTATCTTACTGATGTGGCTGATGATATGAACAACATGCCATGCACATTATCCAAAATAGATACAATGATTTTCTTTTCCCTTCATCTATGCTTGTTATGTTGACATGGTAATCGAGTAGTGTGGTGAAGCTCCCCGCGTTATGAACAATGCCAAATTATGCTATTGATATTTTGAACTTACTCTTTATTTTCTAATTTGAAATTGGATAGAATTGACAGAACAGTCATCATCTTTGTTTATACATGTGCAAAACCTGTCATCTCTCTGCTTTGTTTCAGGGTGATATGCCTGATGGCATGCACAAGTCTTTGAAGGCTGTGAGACAAACCCAACATATATTGCAGCAAAGAAGGCAAAACATCTTGAAGATAGTGAGACAACCCCAAAGTCTTGTCTTGATGCAGTGTTCAAGTTACTTGAGACTAAAAGTTCAGACAAGCTCACAGAATTCGTTGTCTGAATCAGTTCGACTTCTTCAGTCCCAAGTTCTAGCAGCAAGGCATTCTGCAACTCAACTTCGACTTGAAGTCCTGTCTCTAAGAAAGATTGCGGAGAACACCAATGAGAACCTCATCGCTAAACAGCTACACCTGGAAGCTATGACCGACATGCTAGGCCGGTCTCACAGCCTTGCTCAGCAGCTTGCACAGCAGTTCCCCCGCAAGGCTAACCTTTCTTGAACTGTCTTGGAAGTGGTCTCGGTTCAGTATTATTTTGTTGCGCTGCAATGGTGCCCATTTTTTGTAATCTGCTTCTTCATTGCACTTTATGATCACTGGTGGCGAACTTCGATGCCCAGTGGATGTAATATACCTTAAATCCTTTATTGTATAGTGTAGGTTTATTCTTAGTTACTATGCCGTAATTTTTTTATTGTATAGAGTATGTTTGTTCTTAATTCCTACTAGTTACTGCCATCATTCGCTATTTGAAAAAAAATCAGATGTAGTCGACCGGACCGAAACATTCAACTCTAACGGGCCAGGTTTTTAGCGGGCCACAATTGGGCCGGCCTACGTCTTTCTTGGCCCGAATGATTGGGGCCTTCACACATTGCGCCAGGCCCAAACTTACACCGGCCTATATTTTAGTTGGGCCTTTTGTCGACCTAGCGCTTAGTTTGGCCCACGTAGCGTTGGGCCATTAACAGGCTGAATATTGTACTGGCCTGTTACGGCCGAGATGAAACCACGGGCCTTTAGCAGGCCAAAATGCATGTTGGGCCTCAATTATCACTAGTCATCGACGGGCCTTCAGTAGGCCGAAATGTAGACCAGGCCGTTTTGGGCCCAGTTAGCTCACAGGCCGTTACCAGGCCGAAACATATCTCGGGCCTTAGTTGGCCCACTAATATCATGGGCCTTTAAGAGGCCGAAAGCTTAGCACAGGCATCAACGGGATGAATTACGCGATAGGCCTTTAACATGCCCAAAGTCACGTTGGGCTTAACTGTTGCCACCTTTAGCACGGGCCGTTAGTGGGCCCGATGTCCTGTCGGACCATATATGGCCCATGGGCAGCACGGGCCATTCCCAGGCCCAAAGTCACACCGGGCTGAAATGGGCCTATGTCTACATCAGGCCTCTAATAGGCCAAAAGTCACTGGGCTGTAGTTGGGCCCAAATATTCGGCGAACAATTAACGGGCCAGATCTGGCTTCGGGCCGCAAATGGGCCCAAATACTAGGCGAACAATTAACGGGCCAGATATGGCTTCGAGCTGTAAATGGGCCCAAATATTGGGCGGACAATTATGGGCCAGATCTGGCTTCGGGCGGTAAATGGGCCTTTATTAAGCAGACCGTTATTGGGCTGGCCCACTAGTACCTGATTAAGTTCTACGGGCCTTTGACTGGGCCGGCCTTTTTAACCTATATGGGCCTCTATTGGGCCCAGCCACATGTCGACGTATCATAGGCGGACATCTGCAGTCCTCCAATGGACGGGCGACATCTGGCCCACTGATGAGCTGACAGGTGTTCCCTTCGGCCAATCAGAATTTTACATGTGGAAATTTCCCATTGGTCAGGGCTGTTAACGGGTTATCGGATCCAAAATCCAACCTGATAGCTTAATGGCATTCAGTTACGGTGGATGCCATGTGTTGGTCACCCTTGACGAAAGCACTTCTGTGACGCGCGATTTATCGTCATGGAAGTGGACACTTCCGTGATGATAATTTTGGTAATGTCATGGAACACTTCTATGACAACACATGTATGACTATCTTGATTCTGTCATAAAATCGTCATGGATGTACATGCATGACAAAAAATGCGACCTACTGTGACAAACACGTATCATCACGGAAGTCTATTTTTTTGTAGTGTAGGAAAGCGCGCTCATCGAGTTCATCCGTGAGAACCAGGACATCTTTGCATGGAAGCCTTCTGACATGCTAGGTGTACCGAGGGAACTCGCTGAGCACACACTTAATATAGACCCTAAGTTTAAATCGGTCAGGCAGTTTCTCCGCCACTTCAACGAAGAAAGGCGTAAGGCTATTGGTGAGGAGGTAGCTCGGCTGTTGGTCGTAGGGTTTATCGTGGAGGTCTTTCACCCGGAGTGGCTGGCTAGTCCGGTGCTGGTACTTAAGAAAAATGGCACTTGGTGTATGTGTGTGGATTACACATACTTGAACAAAGCCTGTCCAGCTGATCCCTTTGCTCTCCCGCGTATTGATCAGATTATTGATGCTACGGCGGGTTGTGACCGTTTGTGTTTTCTGGATGCTTATTCTGGTTATCATCAGATTAAAATGGCACTTAAGGACCAGGAGGAGACAGCTTTCATAACTCCCTTTGGAGCCTTCTGCTACGTGTCTATGCCTTTCGGGCTCAAGAGTGCACAAGCGACTTATCAACGTTGTGTTCAGAATTCTCTTCATAAACAGTTGGGCGCAATGTCCATGCTTATGTGGATGATATTGTGGTAATGTCCAGGAAGGAGGAAACATTGATAGATGACTTGATAGATGAGTTGAGAAAGACTTTTGATAACCTCTGGGTCTATAAGATGATGCTTAATCCGGCTAAATGTGTCTTTGGTGTTCCGGCAGGCAAGCTCTTGGGTTTTCTGGTGTCCAACAGAGGCACTGAGGCTAACCCGGAAAAATTTCCAGCTATCACGTCCCTGGCTAAACCGGCATGTATCAATGATGTTCAGCGTTTGGCAGGCCGGATTGCAGCTCTAAGCCGGTTTATCAGCCGCCTTGGGGAGAAGGCTATTCCTTTGTATCAGATGCTAAAGAAAACGGATAATTTCGTCTGGAGTGACGCGGCTGATAAGGCATTTGAGGATTTGAAGAGACAGTTGGCCGAGCCACCCGTCCTTGCGGCTTCGATTGATAAAGAGCCCTTATTGCTGTATGTGGCTGCTAACGCCCGAGCTGTTAGTGTGGCTATTGTGGGAGAGTGCAAGGAGGCCGGAAAGGAGTATCCAGTTCAACGGCCGGTTTATTACATCAATGAGGTGCTTACTGAATCAAAGCAGAGGTGTCCACATTGGCAGAAGTTGGTGTATGGAGTTTTCATGGCAAGCCGGAAGCTCAAACATTATTTTCAAGGTCATCCTATCACAGTGGTTAGTTCAGCCCCTCTGGAAGATATCATCCAAAATAGAGAGGCGACTGGCCGGATTGCCAAGTGGGCTATTGAGCTTGGACCCCACGGGCTCAAATATACACCTCGCACAGCGATCAAATCTCAAGCACTCATGGACTTCATCAATGATTGGACAGAGTTGCAGGTACCAGAGGAAAAGCCAGACAACACTTATTGGACTATTCACTTTGACGGGCCCAGGCAATTGGAGGGCTCGGGGGATGGAGTCATATTAACTTCCCCACGAGGTGACAAGCTTTGTTATGTTCTCCGCTTAATGTTCCCTTGTACTAACAATGCAGCTGAGTATGAGGCCTTGCTCCATGGCCTTCGGATGGATAAAGAGATGAATTTAAGCCGAGTTAAATGCTTCAGTAACTCGGACCTGGTGGCTCAGAAGGTATCTGGCACATGGGATTCTAAGGATCCACTCATGGCTGCATATCGATGAGAGGTAGACATAGTAGCTGGTCACTTCAAGGGTTATCAAGTTGACCATATAGACCGGCGAAAGAATGAAGTGGCTGACGCTTTAAGTCGTCTAGGCTCTCAGCGTAAACCGGTGCCACCTAATGTCTTCCTTGACGTACTTCACAATCCGTCGGTCAAGCTACCCACAGAGGAGTTGGCTATTCCTGACCCGGAGGCCCAGTTGGTTGCAGCTTTGCATGTTATACCGGATTGGACAGTCCCGTACCTGGCTTACATGAACTGGGGCGAGTTACCGGATGATGAAACCTTGGCCCAGCAGATAATCCGGCGATCCAAGTCAATGACCATTATCAACGGGGAGCTACATCGTTACAGCATCACAGGAGCAATTCAGCGTTGTGTGTCTCCTCAAGAGGGTTGTGAGATTTTGTGAGAAATCCACGAAGGAGATTGTGGTCACCACGCCGGTTCAAAATCCTTGGTGGCTAAGGCTTTTCGTCACAACTTCTATTGGTTGACGGCTCATGCTGATGCTGAGGATTTAGTAAAAAGGTGTGACAGCTGCCAGAAATTTGCACGCCGCGCTCATGTTCCGGCTCAAGAGTTGAGAATGATTCCAATCACTTGGCCGTTTGCAACTTGGGGGCTAGATATGGTTGGACCCTTTAAGAGGTCCAAGGATAAAAAGACCCACCTGTTGGTGGTGGTTGATAAGTTTACCAAATGGGTAGAGGCAGAGCCAGTCAGTAAGTGTGATGTAGCCACGGCGGTCCAATTCATCAAAAAGGTGATATTCCGGTTTGGCATTCCACACATTATTATAACTGATAATGGTACTAATCTATCCAAGGGCGCTATGGAGGAATTTTGTCAACGAGAGCACATCCGGCTTGACGTGTCATCAGTGGCTCACCCTCGATCTAATGGTCAAGCAGAAAGGGCAAATCAAGACATCTTGAGAGGAATCAAACCCCGGCTTACGGTTCCTTTAAAGCGGACGCCGGGTTGTTGGGTGGAGGAGTTACCTTCTGTGTCATGGAGTATCAACACCACACCAAACAGATCGACGGGTTACACGCCTTTCTTTATGGTTTATGGAGCAGAGGCGGTTCTTCCTAGTGACATCCGTCATGACTCGCCCCGGGTGGCGGCTTATGTTGAAGCTGAGAATGAGAAAGCACGTCAAGACTCACTGGACCTGTTAGATGAGGAGCGTGATTTAGCAGCAGCACGTTTGGCGATTTATCAACAAGATCTCCAACGATATCACAACCGCCGGGTTAAGACCAGAACTTTTCAAGAGGGCGATCTGGTGCTCCGGCTCATCCAGGATTAGATTGATATGCACAAGTTATCACCACCTTGGGAAGGACCTTTTGTGGTCAGCAAAAATTTGCACAATGGATCATACTACCTTATCGATGTTCAAGAGCACGAAGACTCACGTAACTCGGAGGAGGAGACCAAGCGGTCATGGAATATAGCTCTTTTTTGTCCTTACTATACTTGAGCCACATGCTCTTCTTATGTACATACTTATGACAATGTATATATTATATAATAAACCAGAGCCTCGGTTAAAGCGGGGTATCTGTTGTTTTTTCATCATGTGTGGTTACAGGGGGCTTCTACTTATAAAACGGAGTTCTATTAACCCGACATATAGAGCCACACAGATATAAAGGAAATCACTAGGGGGCTTGGTCGTATTCGAACCATAGCTACGCCTCTTGATCGGCTTAAGGCTAAACAGGGAAATCACTAGTGGGCTTGGTCGTATTCTAACCATAGCTACACCTCTTGATCGGCTTAAGGCCAAACAGGGAAATCACTATGGGGCTTAGTTGTATTTACACCATAGCCACACCTCTTGATCGGTTTAAAGCCAAAAAAGGAAATTATGTGGAACCAAAGAGAGTATGTTGCAAAAAGCACAACTCAAACATAGGTACCCACTGAGCACAGCTCAAATATTACTTGGGGGCTCCTTGCTTCTCAAAGAACAACGAGCTTGCACCCTTGTAATAGGCTATCAAGCCAGGCTTGGAAGCCAGGTGTATTCACCTAAAACCCCGGGTTATCCTGCCTTTTTAAGTAAGCCACTCCGTCCAGGTAAACCTGGTATGACCCATCGAACGTTTGACAAGTCAATCTCATAGACCCTGAAGTTGTCAAAGATAAACGATGACTGGTAAAGATTGAGGTCCATCTTAAAAGGCTTTGAAAAATGGTTTAACTCAGCGGCCTGGTAGCCCATGAAAAGCCTCGATTTAGGGCCTGGCAGCCCATGAAAAGCCTTGCATATTTCTTTTGTATTTGCTGTTCTAAAATCTTTTGATAAGAGATTGATGAATATTTTTCTGATAAACCGATGTTTATTACAACCCGGCGTGGCTTTCAACGCTTAGTTGTCAGTACATGGTCAGTTATAAACCGGCAGTAAGTTGCTCCGGCCTGGTTTTGACTAGAGGTTACCAACGTTATACGAACAAACCGGTGGTTATCATAACCCGGTATGGTTTTTATATGAACCGGCAAGAGGGAAAGGAGTCATCAATACTCCAGATTGGTCTTTTCACCCTTACTATACCAACAGTTGGTCAGCCAACAAGATATATCACAGGTATCATCTATTTTATATCTGGTTATTACAATCTTGGTTATCCATCCAAGTTATGTATATATATTTTGGGCATCATGACCCGTCCATTGGTAAACCACTAGGACACTTTCAAGTTCTTATATGCAGGAACAAGTTAAATAAAAGCCATAATGTACTATGCATATAATAGATCCCAAAGGCATGGCAAGTTCTCAGTATCAAGCGAAACAAACATGCTCGATGGCATGAAAGATAAAGTGTTCATGCTATCCTATTACAAGGCGCTGTAAACAGCCTAAATTGAATAATTGTTTTAATAGGAGTGGCAGACTACAACTGATAAACCGGCCTCCGGTTTATGATTCCTCATCTGGACGGCTTGAAGAGTGAGGGTCATCTTGAGCGGTCACATTCTCCTCATTCCTACCCAGTTGCTAGAAATCAATCGTTGACCAATTGATTCTAGTTAAGGCTTGAAAAACGGCTTCTTCATAAATAAGGTTGGAAGGGTCAATGTCAGGGGCATAAGTATGCTTACAAATCGGCGGAACAAGATCTTCTACATCATGAATCGCCGCGGGCTATCTTTTCCCCTCAACATCATAAACCGGTTGATAATGAGATAGATCTGTGTCATCCGCCAATTTACTCGCTATAGGCCGCATTTCCTTTGTCAGCCTTCGGAGATCATCATTATTGAAATATGTGCCATCTTCCTTCACGCTGGGGTAACCTTGGCCGATATCTGCCGGTTCAAGATCTGGAATCCACGCCTTAGCCCGGATTAGTGCGGCCAACGCACCTGACCTTGCGGATGATCTCTTCAGTTCATCCAACCAGGCAGGCAGCATGGCCAGCTTTTCGATGGTTTCTTTTATCAGTGTTGGAGGAGGCTTGTTATACATTGTAGTGCAAATGGCTCGTTGGGATCCAGAATACAGCTGTTCTATCAAAGTATAGGCCGCTTTAAGCTTCATCATTATATGAAGGAGCGCCGTTGTGCCGGGTTGTGCGGCGAGCCTTGTGCTGCTGCTTCTTCAAAATAAATGTTGGATCCAAGTGAGCAAGAGGATGAGAAAATCTTACTTTTCGGACTGCTTGATGGATTTTTTGTGTTGGCAGAGTGTCCGAACCGGAGGAAAGGATAATTACCTCTGCATCGTCAGCTTGGCTGCCCTGAACGTCCTCGTGATAAGTATCATTGTCAATGAGATGCATGAAAAGTGAACCAAGTGAATCAAGTTCTACCTCTGCTTCCGGGTCATCCGGGTCGTCATCAAGCTCGAAACTGATGGGTTCAGGTGCTTTCCTCTTTGTGGTTTTCTTGACGACTTTCGTCTTAGGACGAGAAGGCTTCACTACTTTCTCTTGAGGTTTGTTTTTCCAGAACGGATCATCACCCTGTTTAAAAATAAGCAGAGGGTATTCAAAGATTGCACAGTCCAAAGATATCAAGTGTAAAGCGGAAGAACAATACTTACAACAGGTGGTTTGTTTTGCGTGTAAAAGGGGTTTAATCCGGTTTGGCGGCAGACAGCTTCCGATTCATTCAACATTTTCTTGACAGACTAAGTGACTTCTTCATCTGTTAGCTGAATATTGATATGACGTTGGGAGTCTTGTACGTCACCAGTATACTCGCACATTAAGCCGGAGCGGCGACTTAACGGCAATATCCTCCAGGATATCCAACAACGGACGAAGTCCACGCCTGTTAAATTGTTGGCTAGTTAAGCTCTAAGTTTAGCGAGTTGTGGGGCGTATGAGGCCCGTTCCTTGGCACTTAGTCGTTGTGGAAGTGGATGAGTATTAGCAAGCCAGTGAGCACGGTAACCCGATAGAGGGTTCTGATCTTCAGGAGAGGTGTCTCTATAATAGAACCAAGTTTGATTCCACTCTTTGGGGTGACTGTGCAGCTTGGCGTGAGGAAACTCACCCTCTTTTCTTTTCTGAATAGACACGCCTCCAAGTTCACTATTGGGTCCATCTACAAACTCAGTGCGATGGTTTAGATGGAAGAAATCTCGGAACAACTCAACAGTTGGCTCTTCTTGTAGGTACGCTTCACAGAAAACTTGAAAGTTGCATATATTGGATACCGAGTTGGGTCCAATATCTTGAGGGTGGAGTTTAAAGCCACGGCCTATATGGTCAACAAACACTACTACTTCACCCTGTTTGGGGGTAGGAGGATTTTCCGGCCCAGGAACTCACCATCGGATCTCATTCTTCTTCGGTAAGGTGCCAATCTCGACCATTCCATTGAGTTGCTCCTCAGTAACCCGGGAGAGGACCCAGTTGCAGGCATAGAACTGTTTGGCCATTTCAAGTGAAGAGCTGGGAAGAAAATAATGCCGGATTATGATTCATTTAGGATGATGCATAAGGTACAACATGTTGAGGGAAAAGGAATCCAAGCATGTGAAATTGGTAAATCGGAAGAAGTTATAAACTACCGACGACAGAGTATTTATGAAAAGTAAAGCAATGAACAAAAGCAGAGGTATATGCATATTGTTAAACCAGAGTTTAGCGATGGAAGAAATGATAGAATAAATGAATTGGATGTTTAAAACGGTACTAATGGTACCTGTCGGATTATCATACTTCAAAAGGATAAACCGCCTGTATTGGTGTGAAGGGTACAGATCTGAAAATACCTAAGTGCGGGAAACAGGTTTCACAGATTTATATGGTGATTTCAGATCTAAGGGGTGACAGAAAATGAGAATATATTCAAGAACTAAATTACACATATCAGTTCATCAGTTTCAGATGAGTTTTCTTCTATACGAAGGGGATGATCAAGTTTAGATAAGAACTAAGTCACACGAAGAGCTAGTAGATCTAGCTAGTTTTTGATGTTGCTAGGAAGAAAAGAGAAGAACACCACGGGAGCTGCCACGAACTCCGATGAACACAAAAACCCGAAAGTGGATCTATGAAGAAAAGGGGGAAAACTTACCGAAGATGTTAAGGTAGCGGAGGTGTGTCGCGGTTTTCTGGAGCGTTCAGGTCGATGCAGCGGCCAAGGATGAGGCAGAGACGAATATTGATGACGGCAGAGGCATTCGGGCACAGGGACGTTGTGAGGAGGAAGAAGAGATGAAGAGGTAGCGGAGGAAACGGAAAAGGGGGGTCCCAGCCCTATTTATAAGGCGAACAGATAAGCAACAGGCGCGAGAATCGAGGAGTTCAAAAATGGATATTTAATAAGGTTGTCGCCTCAATGGTTGGATACTCATTAATGAAGGGCATCTTCGGCTTCAACGAATATGTGACATCACGGCGGTTTACTGCGGATCTGAAGGATGACATCAAGGCGGTTTACAAGATCCATGCGAAGGTGCCAGGACAAGAATTTTTCTAAGTGTTGAAGATTGACATGAACAAGTTCAAATCAATCTGGGGCCTAATGTTGGGGATATTACTACTGGACATAAACCGGCCAGGAGTAGCCGAGTTAACTCTATGAAGATTAGAAGCACATAAAGGCGTAAGGATGGTGGTGCTTTATGAAGGCCCAAGGCCCAAAGGCGGGTTAGGGCCTGTAGATATAAACCGGCTTGAATATGTAACTTGTATTGTAAGTTAGAAGGAATAGAGACCGAGCATGACACGTTTATGATTCGGCCTCGGGACTCTGTAAACCAAGGGGCGTCGACCTATGTATATAAAGGGACGACCCAGCGGCGGTTTAGAGACAACAGACAACAACTCAAGATCCAGTCAAAGTGGATTCGCTCTCTGGTCATCGAAACCCTAGAAATTCCATCACAACTAGACATAGGCTTTTACCTTCATCGAAGGGGCCGAACTAGTATAAAACTCTCGTGTCCCTTGTCCGATTTAACCCCTTTAAGCTAACCCGTAGTGATGGCTCCACGACTAAGTCCTTTCACAAGGACATCTGCCGTGACAAAACCACGACAAAACCCAACTCTTGGAGTCTGGAGCTGAGACAAGAGTACCATGCATGAGGTGACTGCTTGAGACCATAGTTTGCCTTGTCCAACTTGCAAACATGATGCGGAAAACATGAGTCAACATACCGAGGTGGTTGACACATGAGAACTTCCTCTTCCTGAATGCCGTGTAGGAACACATTCTCCACATCAAGCTGCCAAAGAATCCAATCACGAGACACTGCAAGAGACAAGACCAAATGAATAGTGGCATATTTCACAACAAGACTGAAGGTATTCTCATAATCAACACCATATCGTTGCTTGAACCCTTTGGCAACCAGACAAGCTTTATGATGCTCAATAGTACCATCAGCGTGTCTTTTGATGCAGAACACATATTTGCAGTCAATAAGATTGTGTACAGATGCAGGAAGAATGAGATGCTATGTGCAGTTTCACTGAAGGGCCTGAAACTCATCCCCCATGGAAGTACCCCAAGAAGGATCTGCAAGAGCAACTAAAATAGTCATTGCCTCCGAAATAGAAGAAACTGCGACAGAAAAAACACTCTTCCGAGGATCATACGGAACCATACCATCCATACGGAAGTACACTTTGAGAATCCCCTCCCTGGTGCACACATGTGGAGTGGGTAGCGGCACGAGTCACTCTTCAACGAGCGCAGGCTGGCCCGGCATAGGTGGACGCGCGTGATGCAAAGGGCCCACCACATTCATGCGCAGGCGGCGCAGAGCTCCCGCGACAGTTGGGCGTGTGGAAGGCTGTCTGTGCGGGAGTACAGGACCCCGCCACCGACCTAGTGAGGCACGCATGTGGCCTACCAGAGGGCGCACGGGGATAGGGGCATGAGGCATGCGGCCTAGAAGGGGAGACTGGACCTCCCATTAGACCTGTGTCGATCTGCATGGTGGGTGCGCTAGGCGAATCAGCGTTGGGATCGGCATCTGATGAGGGATCAGAGTCCAGATTTTCTACGTCTGTTTCCTCCACATGCCATAATGACAAGATTGGCTGCACAGCAGGGTTAGTCCAAATAGGAACACATAAAGTATCACTATTTTCTGCATGTTGGTTACTCACGTCTGTATGTTCCATAGCCTTTGGAGAGAAAATAAGAATTTGTTCTAGGAGTTGATCGGGTGTTTGTTTGGGTGTCAACAAAGAAGGGAAATTCATCAAATATGACATCTCGTGAAATACATACCCGACCAGTTGAAATATGGAGGCACCGGTAACCTTTCTGCATTGTTCTATATCCAATAAAAACACAACATTTTGAGCGGAATTTAAGCTTGTGTTCATTGTAGGGACTAAGACAAGGGCAACAAGTGATTCAAATGGTTTCACCTAAAAAAACAAAAGGCATAGAGGCATGTCCAAGTAGTGTCACACCAATATCAACTACATGGCAATGTTTGCGTTTGGTAGAGCCATTCTGTTGATGAATATGCGAGCAAGGGACATGATGCTCAATTCCAAGTTGACGAATAAATGAGTTGAGCTTCTCATAATCACCACCCCAATTTGTTTGCATGCAAAGGATTTTGTGGTTGAGTAAACATTCAACATGGACTTGAAATTGAGGAAATACACGGTAAACATTAGCTCAAGATTTGAGACAACAAATCCATGTAAACTTATTATAATCATCGATGACATTGACATAGTATTTCATGATGGGGAACATTGCATGAAAATCAAAAAATTTCCTACAAAACACCCAAGATTGATCTATAGCAACAAGAGGGGAGTGTTTCTACATACCCTTGTAGACCAAAAGTGTTAGGGTCATAACGTAGTTGATGTAGTCGTGTTCTTCACAGTCCAATCGCTATCCAATCTGGCCTAGTGCCGAATGGACGACACCTTCGAGTTTAGCACATGTAAGGCTCGACGGCATCATCTCCTTCTTGATCCAGCAAGCGAGGGAGAAGAGGTAGATGAGACTGGGACCAACATGATGGCGTGCTGGTGGTAGTGGCATGCTACCTCTTGAGCACTGCGTTGGTTTTCCCCTGAAGAGGAAAGGGTGATGCAGCAAAGTAGCGTAAGTATTTCTCTCAGTTTTTGAGAACCAAGGTATCACTCCAGTAGGAGGCCACGCGCGAGTCCCTCGCACCTACACAAACAAATAAAATCCTCGCAACCAACGCAATAAAGGGGTTGTCAATCCCTACACGGTCACTTACGAAAGTGAGATCTGATAGATATGATAATATAATATTTTTGGTATTTTTGTGATAAAGATGCAAAGTAAATAAAGCGAGATAAACGTAAAAGGAAATATCTTGTAGATGGAAGATTAATATTATGGAGAATAGACCCTGGGGCCATAGGTTTCACTAGTGGCTTCTCTTGAGAGCATAAGTATTACAGTGGGTAAACAAATTACTGTTGAGCAATTGACAGAATTGAGAATAGTTATGAGAATATCTAGGTATGATCATGTATATAGGCATCACGTCCGAGACGAGTAGACCAACTCCTGCCTGCATCTACTACTATTACTCCACACATCGACCACTATCCAGCATGCATCTAGAGTATTAAGTTCAAGAGAACGGAGTAACGCTTTAAGCAAGATGACATGATGTAGAGGGATAAACTCATGCAATATGATATAAACCCCATCTTGTTATCCTCGATGGCAACAATAAAATATGTGCCTTGCCGCCCCTACTGTCACTGGGAAAGGACACCGCAAGATTGAACCCAAAACTAAGCACTTCTCCCATTGCAATAAAGATCAATCTAGTAGGCCAAACCAAACTGATATTTCGAAGAGACTTGCAAAGATAACCAATCATACATAAAATAATTCAGAGAAGATTCAAATATTGTTCATAGATAAACTTGATAATAAACCCACAATTCATCGGTCTCAACAAACACTCTGCAAAAAAAAGACTACATCGAATAGATCTCCACAAGAGAAGGGGGAACTTTGTATTGCGATACAAAAAAAGAGAAGAAGCCATCTAGCTAATAACTATGGACCCGAAGGTCTGAAGTAAACTACTCACACTTCATCGGAGAGGCTATGGTGTTGATGTAGAAGCCCTCCGTGATCGATGCCCCCTCCGGCGGAGCTCCGGAAAGGCCCCAAGATGGGATCTCGTGGATACAGAAAGTTATGGCGGTGGAATTAGGGTTTTGGCTCTGTATCTGGTAGTTTGGGGGTACGTAGGTATATATATAGGAGGAAGAAGTACGTCGGTGGAGCAACATGGGCCCCACGAGGGTGGAGGGTGCGCTTGGGGGGGGGGTAGGCGTGCCCCCTACCTCGTGCCTTCCTGGTTGATGTCTTGACATAGGGTCCAAGTCCTCTAGATCATGTTCGTTCCGAAAATCATGTTCCCAAAGGTTTCATTCCGTTTGGACTCCGTTTGATATTCTTTTTCTGCGAAACTCTAAAATAGGCAAAAACAGCAATTCTGGGCTGGGCCTTCGGTTAATAGGTTAGTCCCAAAAATAATATAAAAGTGTATAATAAAGCCCAATAATGTCCAAAACAGGATATAATATAGTATGGAACAATGAAAAATTATAGATACGTTGGAGACGTATCAAGCATCCCCAAGCTTAATTCATGCTCGTCCTCGAGTAGGTAAATGATAAAAACAGAATTTTTGATGGAATGCTACTTGGCATAATTTCAATGTAATTCTCTTAATTGTGATATGAATATTCAGATCCGAAAGATTCAAGATAAAAGTTTAATATTGACATAGAAATAATAATACTTCAAGCATACTAACTAAGCAATTATGTCTTCTCAAAATAACATGGCCAAGGAAAGTTATCCCTACAAAATCATATAGTCTGGCTATGCTCCATCTTCACCACACAAAGTATTTAAATCATTCACAACCCCGATAACAAGCCAAGAAATTGTTTCATAATTTTGGTGTTCTCAAACTTTTTCAATCTTCACGCAATACATGAGCGTGAGCCATGGACATAGCACTATATGTGGAATAGAATGGTGGTTGTGGAGAAGATAAAAAGGGAGAAGATAGTCTCACATCAACTAGGCGTATCAACGGGCTATGGAGATGCCCATTAATAGATATCAATGTGAGTGAGTAGGGATTGCCATGCAACGGATGCACTAGAGCTATAAGTATATGAAAGCTCAACAAAAGAAACTAAGTGGGTGTGCATCCAACTCGCTTGCTCACGAAGACCTAGGGCATTTTGAGGAAGCCCATCATTGGAATATACAAGCCAAGTTCTATAATGAAAATTTTCCACTAGTATATGAAAGTGATAACATAGGAGACTCTCTATCATGAAGATCATGGTGCTACTTTGAAGCACAAGTGTGCTAAAATGATAGTAGCATTGTCCCTTCTCTCTTTTTCTCTCATTTTTTATTTGGGCCTTTTCTCTTTTTTTATGGCCACTTCTTTTTTTAGTACGAAGTCTCATCCCGAGTTGTGGGGGAATCATAGTCTCCATCATCCTTTACTCACTTGGGACAATGCTCAAAAATGATGACCATCACACTTTTTTATTTACTTACAACTCAATACCTAGAACAAAATATGACTCTATGTGAATGCCTCCGGCGGTGTACCGGGATGTGCAATGATGCATGAGTGACATGTATGCAAGAATTATGAACGGTGGCTTTGCCAGAAATACAATGTCAACTACATGATCATGCAAAGCAATATGACAATGATGGAGCGTGTCATAATAAACGGAACAGTGGAAAGTTGCATGGCAATATATCTCGGAATGGCTATGGAAATGCCATGATAGGTAGGTATGGTGGCTGTTTTGAGGAAGGTATGTGGTGGGTGTATGATACCGGCGAAAGGTGCATGGTATTAGAGAGGCTAGCAATGATGGAAGGGTGAGAGTGCGTACGATCCTTGGACTCAACATTAGTCATAAAGAACTCATATACTTATTGCAAAAATCTATTAGTTATCGAAGCAAAGTATTACGCGCGTGCTCCTAGGGGGATAGATTGGTAAGAAAAGACCATCGCTCGTCCCCGACCGCCACTCATAAGGAAGACAATCAATAAATAAATCATGCTCCGACTTCATCACATAACGTTTCACCATACTTGCATGCTGCGGGAATCACAAACTTCAACACAAGCATTTCTCAAATTCACAACTAATCAACTAGCATGACTCTAATATCAACATCTCCATATCTCAAAACAATTATCAAGTATCAAACTTCTCATAGTATTCAACACACTCATAAGATTTTTTTTATTAATCTTGAATGCCTAACATAATTAAAGCAAATTACCACGCTGTTTTGTAGGACTCTCAAAATAATCTAAGTGAAGCATGACAGAACAATAGTTTCTATAAAACAAATCCACCACCGTGCCCTAAAAGATACAAGTGAAGCACTAGAGCAAAAACTATATAACTCAAAAGATATAAGTGAAGCACATAGAGTATTCTAACAATTTCCGAATCATGTGTGTTTCTCTCAAAAGGTGTGTACATCAAAGATGATTGTGGAAAACTAACAAATAAAGACTCAAATAATACAATACGGTCCAAGCAAAACACATATCATGTGGTAAATAAAAATATAGCTCCAAGTAAAGTTACCGATGGAAGTAGACGAAAGAGGTGATGCCTTCTGGGGCATCCCCAAGCTTTGGCTTTTAGGTGTCCTTAGATTATATTGGGGTGCAATGGGCATACCCAAGCTTAGGCTCTTGCCACTCCTTGTTCCATAATCCATCAAATCTTTTACCCAGAACTTGAAAACTTCACAACACAAAACTTAAAGTAGAAAATCTCGTGAGCTCCGTTAGTGAAAGATAACAAAACACCACTTAAAGGTACTGTAATGAACTCATTATTTATTTATATTGGTGTTAAACCTACTGTATTCCAACTTTTCTATGGTTTATAAACTATTTTACTAGCCATAGATTCATCAAAATAAGCAAACAGCACACGAAAAACAGAATCTGTCAAAAACAGAACAGTCTGTAGTAATCTATAGCTAACGCAAGTTATGGAACCCCAAAAATTCTAAAATAAATTTCTGGACGTGAGTAATTTATCTATTAATCATCTTCAAAAGTAATTAACTAAATTGCACTTTCCAAATAAAAATGGCAGCAATTCTCGTGAGCGCTAAAGTTTCTGTTTTTTACAGCAAGATTAAAAAGACTTTCCCCAAGTCTTCCCAACAGTTCTACTTGGCACAAACACTAATTAAACACAAAAAACACAACCAAAACAGAGGCTATATAAATTATTTATTAATAAACAGGAGCAAAAGGCAAGGAATAAAAATAAAATTGGGTTGCCTCCCAACAAGCGCTATCGTTTAACGCCCCTAGCTAGGCATAAAAGCAAGGATAGATCTAGGTATTGCCATAATAATAGGATAGATCATTAAAACTCATTTCATATTCTCTACGTTCGGCAGCAAGTTTTCTTTGAGGCAAGAAAAAGGAATAAAAAAAGGCTAAATGTAATGGGTCAAAAGTCCCCAAGATCAACTTTAGGAGGTATAGGTTCCTCCTTCGGCCCTTCGTATTGCACAACCAATTCATCATTATAAGCATTCTTTTGACAGAACTTTGTGAGCCTATACTCGAGATAATATCCTAGCTCATTATTTCGAATAGCCAAATCATTATTAAGTTCAGAAATTCTATCAACTAGAACATTGGTAGGAACCCTTTTTCTATGATTTTCATTGAAAGCAACATAGTCTAGAGATTGAAAACGCATTATTTCTTCTTGATCAAAGAGAATAACCTCTATAGGAGGACGACCAGCGTCCACCCTATAATGCGCAAAGATTTCTTTGGCCTCTTTTATTATAAATCTAAACTCATGAGCCAAAAATATAGTAGCGGCACGCTTAACAGAAGAATGCTCAATATTAGAAAATTCTAGGAAAATCCTTTGTATGCAAGGATGCATGTGCATAAATTGTCTTTCAAGTTCAACTACAAGCATGGCAATAGCGTCCGCAAGAGTACTAGTTCTATGAAGAATAGAACTACCCATAGAAGGCAAAGCACCGGCACAAGTAAAGAAATCTTGGATAACTCCTTTTCCAATAATATTACCACTACCAATTCGGAATTTTTTTGTATGTAAGATAGGGGGTTCTTCAGCAGGAGTATCAGAATTTTCCATGATATTATTATTGTCCATATCGAAAATAATTTCCCCAATTTCAGACATAACAGCAGAAAGTGCAAGGGGCAAAAAGAGGCAAATAGAGAAAGAGAAGGTGGACGGAGAGGAGGAAAGGGTGATGCAGCAAAGTAGCATAAGTATTTCCCTCAGTTTTTGAGAACCAAGGTATCAATCCAGTAGGAGGCCACGCGCGAGTCCCTCGCACCTACACAAACAAATAAAATCCTCACAACCAACGCAATAAAGGGGTTGTCAATCCCTTCATAGTCACTTACGAAAGTGACATCTGATAGATATGATAAGATAATATTTTTGGTATTTTTATGATAAAGATGCAAAGTAAATAAAGCAAGATAAATGGAAAAGGAAATAGCTTGTAGATGGAAGATTAATATGATGGAGAATAGACCCCGGGGCCATAGGTTTCACTAGTGGCTTCTCTCGAGAGCATAAGTATTACGGTGGGTAAACAAATTACTGTTGAGCAATTGACAGAATTGAGCATAGTTATGAGAATATCTAGGTATGATCATGTACATAGGCATCACGTCTGAGCCAAGTAGACCGACTCTTGCCTGCATCTACTACTATTACTCCACACATCGACCGCTATCCAGCATGCGTCTAGAGTATTAAGTTCAAGAGAACAGAGTAACGCTTTAAGCAAGATAACATGATGTAGAGGGATAAACTCATGCAATATGATATAAACCCCATCTTGTTATCCTCGACGGCAACAATACAGTACGTGCCTTGTTGCCCCTACTGTCACTGGGAAAGGACACCGCAAAATTGAACCCAAAACTAAGCACTTCTCCCATTGCAAGATAGATCAATCTAGTAGTCCAAACCAAACTGATAATTCGAAGAGACTTGCAAAGATAACTGATCATACATAAAAGAATTCAGAGAAGATTCAAATATTGTTCATAGATAAACTTGATAATAAACCCACAATTCATTGGTCTCAACAAACACTCTGCAAAAAGAAGATTACATCGAATAGATCTCCACAAGAGAGGTGGGAACTTTGTATTGAGATACAAAAAAAGAGAAGAAGCCATCTTGCTAATAACTATGGACCCGAAGGTCTAAAGTAAACTACTCACACTTCATCGGAGAGGCTATGGTGTTGATGTAGAAGACCTCCGTGATCGATGCCCCCTCCGGCGGAGCTTCGGAAAGGCCCCAAGATGGGATCTCGTGGATACAGAAAGTTACGGCGGTGGAATTAGGGTTTTGGCTCCGTATTTGGTAGTTTGGGGGTACATAGGTATATATAGGAGGAAGAAGTACGTCGGTGGAGCAACATGGGCCCCACGAGGGTGGAGGGCGCGCCTGGGGGGTAGGCGCGCCCCCTACCTCGTGCCTTCCTGGTTGATGTCTTGACGTAGGGTCCAAGTCCTCTAGATCATGTTCATTCCGAAAATCACGTTCCCGAAGGTTTCATTCCGTTTGGACTCCGTTTGATATTCTTTTTCTGCGAAACTCTAAAATAGGCAAAAAAAACAGCAATTCTTGGCTGGGCCTCCGGTTAATAGGTTAGTCCCAAAAATAATGTAAAAGTGTATAATAAAGCCCAATAATGTCCAAAACAGGATATAATATAGCATGGAACAATAAAAAATTACAGATACGTTGGAGACGTATCATGGCAGCAAAATTTCGGCACGGCTTCTCCCAGCGCTCACGGAACATGGAGGAGGAGTAACGGGAGGGAGACGGGCAAGCGTCGAAGGGTTACTTCCCCCAACGCATCCCCACCTTTATATAGGCGTCGAAGGGTTGACGTCACCATATGAAGCCCTGGATGGTCGCAAGTGTCTTAGTCCGTTAAACTAGTCCCATACCGGAGATAGCCGTATTTTTGGGACTGGCTTGATAATGGAAGCTAAGAAGCAAGTAAGGGAAATCGAAGACAGACTGCAAGTAGCCAAGTCTCCACAAAAGAGCTACTATTATTCCAAACATCGACATATCAGTTTTGAACCAGGTGAATATGTCTACCTATGAGTCACACCCATGAAAGGAGTTCAGAGGTTTCAGACTCGGGGAAAGCTTGCACCAAGATACATTGGCCCATTCCCTGTCATATCCGAGGTTGGTACAGTGGCATATTAACTAGAACTTCCACCCGAATTGTCGGAAGTACACGATGTCTTCCACGTATCATAGTTGTGAAGGTGTATTTCACTGCCAGAGAAACAGACTGATATGGCAGAAATAGAGCTTGCTAAGGATCTTACTTATGAAGAGAAACCTTTCCGAATACTGGATGAGATGGAAAGAGTCACCCATAGCAAGTCAGTTAAGTTTTACAATGTGCAGTGGGAACACCATACCGAGAGTTAAGCTACCTGGGAAAGAGAGGACTTTTTGAGGACAACATACCCTGAATTGTTTCCCAAGCAACCGAATCTCGAAGACAAGGTTCATCCTAAGGGGGAGGTTTGTGACACCCTGGTTTTTGCCACTTTTGTTTCTGTGGAGTTTATTGCAAATTTGGTTTGAATATGAGTTTTTGAATTAACTCATTTGGACTTAGCACTTGGGCACCATTTTGATTTTCATCCAAGTGGCTCCCCACACTCCCAAAAACATCTCTTGCTCTCATATCTCTCAAAATAATGCCATGGGGATATTTCTCTCAAAGGTAAAGTATTCATTTTCTATCTAAAAATGAATGATTTTCACTTCTGCTCCAAAGCAACCCCTATTTCTCTTGCTCCCAAAAATCTGAGAAAACTCCCAAATATTCTTTGGACCATGCCTCCTCATCCCATTGAAACATGGTTATGAGGAGTATTTTTGCTATAGAAAATCATTTCTATTCTGGTCAGAAATGGTACTTTGTGAAGGAAGTATATTTTTGACTACCAGAGATGATACTCCTCTAAGTGCATCTAGTTCCACCCCTAGTTGGTTTTGGAGTATTGATGACAAACCTGGTTGAGGGACTAATGTGTTTGTGAGAATTGCAGGATAACACAAGTAGTAGTCCCTCATTGATTCGGTTTACCTACCAGAGATGACCCCTAAAAATGTGTGAAGACAATGGTGGTCTGGGAAGAGTTTCACATTGAAGACTATGACATGAGAAGATATCGTATGAAGACTATGGATTGCGAAGACATAGTTGTTTCGTAGTTTCCTTTTCTTCTTTGTTGAGTCATAGGAACCCGTACTGTTAAGTGGGGTCCAAGTGAACAAAGTCAGAGTGACTGAAGTGATGCTCAACCAAACCCTATGTCTTCGAGCGAAGACAATGAGAGAAAATCTTATCCAGAGGTGGATGAGTCAGCTTTACTTGTAGCCTAAGTCAAGCTACCATGTGTGTTTGAAATCTGGCCGTTGGACACGTGTCAGTTCCTTAGTGACCCAGGGTTATTTCGGACAAATCAGGTTGGGTTGCCTCATGGCTATAAATAGCCCACCCCTACACCATAAATTGGTGGCTGCTTAGAGTTAGTGCATGGCTTTTGTCGTTTGAGAGCAACGCACCTCGAAGCCTTTGAGAGAGAAATCCTTGCGAGGACAAAGCCCTAAACACCCACATCCAAAGAGTGTTAGGCATCACTGAAATATTTCTGTCTGCGTGATCTGAAGACTTATTACACTTGAGGACTGTGAATCCTCTAGCCGGTTAGGCGTCGCATTCTGAGCATCCAAGAGTCATTGTGGATCGCCGGTGACCGAAGTCTGTGAAGGTTCGGAAGTCTACCTTGAAGACTTAATAGAGTGATTGGGCGAGGACTGTGTGTCCTTAGCTCAAGGGGAATAAGGTGAAGACGCGGTCTTCTGAGTTGAATCTCAGCCTCCCTAACCAGACGTACAGTGTTCACAGCAACTGGGACTGGTCCAACAAATACCTGTCCTCACCAAGCAACTGGTTCTATCTATACCTCTCTCTTTACTTACAGTTTGTCTTCATGAAGTCATTGACTGCTTGCATGGTCTGATTGACTTCACTGTGTGAAGACCGCTGTACCTAGCTGCTGATAGTCTTTGTACTTTCACCTCATTACTTACTTGACTATGGCTTGTCTAGTGTAGTCTACCTTCCGCTGCATATTAATAGGTTCATTTCTACTTTTTGTCTTCAAAGCCCCCGTGTTTTGAAGACTTTCATAAAAATCGCCTATTCACCCCCTCTAGTCGATAACTAGCACTTTCAATTGTTATCAGACCAAGGTGCTCCCTTATTCTGTGTGATTCAATTTAACCACCTGGAGTTTTAGCTATGTTGACTGCAGGGATAATCAAAGTCTCCGCTGTGTGCCTTGTCTTCGATGGCACTAATTACCCTTAGTGGAAGAATAAGATGAGCATGCATCTTGAAGCCATTGATATCGACCTCTGGTATGTCATCAAGAATGGCGTTCCCAAGGCCGGTGAAGGCGCCACCCCAGCTGATGTCAAGAAGTTCATTCAACTGGATTCTACTTCCAAGAACATCATCTATGGTCATCTGACCAAAGGATAGTATGGCCGTGTGAGTGCTCTGGAAACTGCAAAGCTAGTCTGGGACTGGCTCTCCAAGGTCAATGAAGGCGTCTCAACCTAGAGAGACTCAAGGATAAGTGTTCTTCACAATCTCTTCAACTGCTTCAAGAGAAATGACAATGAGAATGTTTAGCTGACGTTTGATCGCCTCACTAACATCACAAATGAGCTTCATGCACTCAGCGCCACTAAGATCACCAAGCATGAAATCGTCAAGACACTCTTGAGATCACTCGACAGCTCATTTGGCACCCTGGCCCTGATGATTGAAGAACACCCTGACTTCAAGACTCTCGATCCGTCTGACATACTTGAAAGGCTCAACACACATGAGTTCCAGCTATCTGAAAAACGAGATATCTATGGTCCCAACTATGGCTGAGCTCGCGCTTTGAAGGCAAAGGTTGTTTCCTCATTTGAAGAAGAATCTGACAGCAGTTCTGAGGATCCTGAAGACATTGGAAAGGAAATTGCCATGCTTGTGAAGAAGTTCCGAAGGTTCACTAGGAAGAAAGGCTCTAGACAGTGTTCAAGATCTAGCTCAAGAAATGATGAAGCTTCCCCCCGTGACTACAAGAAAAGAACGTGCGACAAGTGCAAGAAACCTAGTCACTACATCTCTGAATGTCCTCAATGGGACAATGAGAACAACAAGAAGAAGAAGAGCAAGGAATATGATTCTGATGACAAGAAGAAGAAGAAATCTTCAAAGTCTTCTTCCAAGTCTTCGTCAAAGTCTTCATCACACAAGAAGAGCTCATATAACAAGGGTCGTGCATTTGTTGGCAAGGAAATGGATTCAGAGGAGGAGTCTACATCCGAGGAGGTGGAGATGGAGTCTAAAGAGGAATCTGATTCAGGCGTAGCAAGCCTGGCTTTAGCTTCAGCATACGTCACCAAGTCCATCTTCGATACTGAAGACGATGGCCTCTTCACCAACGTTGATGATAACGAGGATGACTCTGCTCCCACCTACTGCTTCATGGCACGTGGTGCCAAGGTAAACTCACGTGATGCTCACTATCAAACATCTAGTGAAGATGACTCTGAATGTAAATCTAAACCTAGCTACAAAACACTTGCTAAAATTGCAACACAGCAAAAGACTGCTATGGAACATACTCAAAAAACTGTTAGACAAAAGCGATGACCTATTGGATGCGGAAATGACTCGAACTCAGTCCTTAATTGAAGACATTAAAAATCTTCATGTTAAGTACGAAGAACTTGAAAGTCATCATGAAATGCTCTCAACTACTCATGAAAAGCTCACCTACTATTATCTTCAAAGGAAGCAAGAACTTGAGAGTAGCTCATGAAGATCTTCAAAAACAGAATGAGTCACTTCGCGCTCAACAGATCAGTCCCGCTCAGGAAGGATTTAAACCACCATGTCTAAAATGCCTTGAGCATGATAACGCTACTTCTGTTACTGGATGTTCTACTGCTACTACTATTGCAATATCTTCAACTGCTGATGTGGTAACTAACCCCTCTGTTGAGGATACCACTACTATTGCTGATGAGAATGCCAAGTTGAAGACATTGCTTGAGACAGGAATGTACAAAAGTCTCAAAGGGCATCAGACACTATGTGATGTCCTCAAGAAACAAATTCTGAACCGAAACCCTAGGAAAGAGGGTGTTGGGTTCGAAAGGAAAATGAATGTTGATTGTTCTTACTGGAAGCCTGAGCAGTACCCCAAAACCACATGGGTTGCTGCAAAGGGACCATCATTGGATCCATCTAACTTATCTGGCTTCACTTGTGCTAACCCGATTATCATTGATGATTCCATTGATGCAAACTATAAACTATTTAAGAATCAGAATGGTGAAGTGTTTGCCAGGTATATTGGTACTAACTGCAGGAATGGACCACCTTTGAAGAAGATCTGGGTGCCCAAGAGTTGTCTTGAAAATCTTCAAGTGAATGTCATCATGATACCACCTGGGATGAAGACAAACCCAGACCAAAGGCTTCACATGGTCCAAAGGCTTCATACAGACAGAGGACTCACCAGAGTCACCCTAACATAAGTGTTTTGAAGGGAAACCATACTCAGGCCTATGAATATGAGCATGTTTCATCAAACCGCCATGATCATAAGACCAAGGACTATTCTGCTTATTCTTATGAGTATTATTCACCTTCTACAAGACTATTTGCTAGGGCTCCAAAGCTAAAGTTCTCAGCCGCTGCACTTAGACTCATTGCTTCGAAGCCACCCCTGAGGATGTGGGTGGTTAATAAAACTTAACTCTCTTTTGTAGGGAAAGGTCTCAAGCCGGAAATGAAAGGCGTCAGATGCTATTGCTGGGGACCTAAAACATCTTGTGGGGTGCAAGATAAAATTGCCAAATGGTCTTACTATGTATTTCGTTCCTGAGTCGCTTGCCATTCATGCTATCAGTCCTAACCTGGATCTGAGCTTTCATAATCCACTTGCTCGTCAAATGTTTATCACAATACTCTTCGTGAAGCCTATCCCCCTAAATGCACTGTAGGGTATGACACCAGCTGCTTCAGAATGGATTGTTGATAGTGGATGCACTAACCACATGACTGGTGATCGAAGTCTTCTCATGGACTCAACCTTATTTCGATCTGACAAGAGTCATATCACATTTGCTGACACTGGTAAAAGCAAGGTATTGGGTCTAGGTAGAGTTGCAATCTCAAAGGATCAGCACATGGATAAAGTGATGCTTGTTGAATCCCTTGGTTTCAACTTAATGTATGTCTCAATGCTCTGTGACTTGAACATGATTGTGATATTTGGTAAATATTGTTGCCTTGTTCTAATGGAATCTGACAAGTCTCTAGTCTTTGAAGGGTACCAAAAAGGTGATCTGTACATTGTAGATTTCTCAGTAGGACCATAGCTGGCAGTATGTCTTCTAGCAAAAGCTTCAGAGTGGTGGCTCTAGCATCGGAGGCTAGGGCATGCTGGCATGAGAAACTTGTACACTCTCACGAAGAAGAAGAATGTCGTAGGCATCGAGGGCGTCAAGTTCAAAAAGGATCATCTGTCTGGTGCGTGTGAAGCCGGGAAGATGACTAGGGCTAAGCATCCTTCAAAGACAATCATGACTACATCACTTCCCTTCGAGTTGCTTCACATGGACCTATTCGGCCCTACTCATTACTCCACCCTTAGTAGCACTGCTTGTCTCTATGGCTTCGTTATTGTTGATGATTACTTTAGATATACCTAGGTGCATATAATTCTCTACAAGACTGAAGTGCAGGATGTCTTTAGAAGATTCGCAAATCGTGCCATGACGAACTATGGCATCAAGATCAAGCACATAAGAAGTGACAACGGCACAGAGTTCAAGAACACTGGCCTCGACACTTATCTTGATACATTGGGCATCACTCATGAATTCTCAGCTCCATACACACCTCAGCAGAATGGCATCATGGAGCACAAGAACAAAACGCTCATTGAGATGGCTCGGACGATGCTTGATGAGTACAAGACTCCAAGAAAATTCTGGCCTGAAGCTATTGACACTGCATGCCACGTCATCAACCGTGTTTATCTTCACAAGCTTCTAAAGAAGACATCATATGAACTACTGACTGGTAAGAAGCCAAATGTAGGCTACTTTAGAGTATTTGGTGCAAGGTGCTGGATCAAGGATCCACATCACACTTCAAAATTAGCATCGAAAGCACATGAAGGTTTTATGCTTGGTTACGAAAAGGATTCGCACTCCTACAGAGTCTTCAACCTCTTTCACTATAAAGTGGTTGAAACCGTGGATGTGAGGTTCGATGAAACTAACGGCTCGCAAAGAGAGCACCTGCCAAATGTGCTAGATGAAGTATCACCAAGTGAATCCATCAAGCTTATGGGTACTAGAGAAATCATACCTTTAGAGGCACAGGATGAAGAGGAGCTTATCATCTCTGCACCAAATCAACCTGAAGACTCTGCTCAGCCTGAAGCCAATGCTGAAGATGAAGATAATGATCAGCAAGAGCAAAATTTGCGTCCAGTTCATCCTCGTGTTGCAAATTAAGTACAAATCGAGAAGATAATTGATAGCATCAATGCACCCGGTCCCCTTACTCATTCAAGAGCTACACAACTTGCGAATCTCCGTGGGCACTTTGCATTTGTGTCCATCTCTGAACCCAAGAAAATTGCTGAAGCCTTCATGGAACCTGAATGGATTCAAGCTATGCAAGAAGAGCTTCAACAGTTCGAGCTGAACAATGTATGGGAACTGGTCAAGCGTCCTGATCCTCGCAAGCACAATATCATTGGCACAAAATGGATCTATCGCAAAAAAAAGATGAGCATGGTCAAGTTGTAAGAAACAAGGCTCGTCTCGTTGCTCAAGGATATACTCAAGTTGAAGGAATTGACTTTGATGAAACATTTGCTCCGGTGGCTAGGCTTTAAGCCATTCGCATTCTGCTAGCCTATGCCAACCATCACAACATCCTCCTGTATCAAATGGATGTGAAGAGTGCTTTTCTCAATGGCAATATTGAATAAGAAGTGTACGTTGCACAACCACCTAGCTTTGAAGATCCAAAACATCCTGATATTGGTTTACAAGCTCAACAAGGCACTGTATGGCCTCAAACAAGCCCCTCGTGCTTGGTATGACACACTCAAAGACTTCCTGAAGAGCAAAGGCTTCAAACCTGGTTCCCTGGATTCCACTCTCTTCACGAAGACATACGATGGTGAAATGTTTGTGTGCCAGATCTATGTGGATGACATTATCTTTGGCTGCACTGACAAGAGATACAGTGATGAGTTTGGACACATGATGCAAGAGCAATATCAGATGTCCATCATGGGTGAGCTGAAGTTCTTCCTTGGTCTTCAAATCCATCAGCAAAGCAATGGCATCTTCATATCTCAAGAGAAATACCTGAAAGACTGCCTGAAGAAGTTTGGAATGCAAGACTGCAAGGGATACACGACGCCAATGCCAACCAAAAGTCATTTGGGACCCGACGACAATGGTAAAGAGTTCGATCAAAAGGTATACCGCTCCATGATTGGTTCTTTACTCTATTTGTGTGCATCTAGGCCAGATATCATGCTTAGCGTTTGCATGTGTGCCCGATTCCAAGCGGCACCAAAGGAATCACATCACTTAGCTGTGAAGCGAATTCTTCGATATTTGGCTTACACCCCAACACTAGGATTATGGTATCCAAAGGGCTCAGAGTTTGATCTAGTTGGATTCTCAGATGCTGACTATGCTGGTCACAAGGTTGATGGCTAATCTACATCAGGCACATGTCACTTTCTTGGACGATCTCTTGTCTGTTGGTCTTCAAAGAAGCAGAACTGTGTGTCTCTCTCCACTGCTGAATCTGAATACATTGCTGCTGGATCTTGCTACGCTCAACTTCTGTGGATGAAGCAAACTCTCAAGGACTATGGCATCCATCTAAAGCATGTGCCACTCTACTACGGCAATGAAAGTGCTATCAAGATTGCCAACAACCCAGTTCAGCATTCAAAGACAAAGCACATTCAGATCCGTTATCACTTTCTCAGAGATCATGTCATGAAGGAAGATATTGATATCATTCACGTCAACACTGAAGAGCAATTGGCAGATATCTTCACAAAGCCCTTGGATGAGAAAGGTTTTGCAAGTTGTGGTGTTAGCTAAATATCTTAGAATCCTCGAATGTCCTGTAATTGGACACACATCCTAACGCTTATGCATGTGATGACTTAGATGTGCAAAACACGAAGTAACGTATATCTTCAAATAATGAAGACATACACTCTAAGTATGAATACATTAATGCCGAAATTGACTTTGGAGTGCCACGATAATTGTGTGCCGTGTCTAGGTCTAATACTTCATATACGGTGGGTAACACCACCACCAAACTCTTGTTTGAAGTATTTCAATTGGTGTCTAATTTGCATAGTCCTTGCATTTGGTTTGTCTTCAACATTGATTAGACTTCATGTTTATCTTCACAATGTTGATGTGGTATCATATTGGTATATACATATATTGGTGTTCTGTCCTCTACAGCATTCACTTATAGCTATGTCTTCATGTTCGAATCTTTTGACCTAAGTGAATGTGATTGGACCTAACCCCCTCTATGCTTCTACCTCAGATTCTATCTATCCAGATCATATGCATTCCATTGAATCTGTCGATTGTCTTCTCTGATTCCTTGTCACCAGAAGACACAGAGACAAAATTGAATCTGTTTTAATGATATATCCTTTTTTCCTGAAAACCAGAGAAGCGGGAACGACCACCCAACAATCCAGGCGTGTGTGGGAACATGGAACAACTTCCAAGGTGTTGCATGCATGCCACGTGTCCCTCAGATGTGAACCGCCCGGGGCACCTGCGTAATAACGTTGGGTCGTCCCTGTCCCTATAAATATACACCACACCGCGGTCATTATCTTTTCTTCCACCTCTCTACCTCGCACAAACCCTAGCGCCACCGCTAGCTCTTGACGACGCCAGCAACAAAGCGCTTAGCTGCCGTGACCTCATCGACGATGTCCTCACGCCGGCCGCAGACCTCGTCTGCTCCGCTGCCGCCATAGGTGTCTTCCGTCGCCAAGTTAGGGCATGGCAGATTGAACTGCTCGGCCTCCAACTCCACTTTGTCTAGCAGTTCTTCGTGTGGTAATTAAAACTTACCTTTTACTATATTTTTGATCCAATAGATCCAGTCTTCTTCACCAAAAGTGGTTTCTAAAACTACAAAATTGGATCTATTTTGTTGTGCATCTCATCTCATGCCTAGAATATTCACTTATGCTTCACTACTAGTTAGATTCCTCACTTGTACCTATTCTTGGATTCGTACAAATCTGGAACCAACTCTCAACAAATAAGTGAATGCCTTCGTGTCATGAGGTCAATGTCTTCAAACTGATTTATCTTCAAAATCTTGTGAGAATGCATATGACCTCTTCCCCTTCCCTCACATCTCTAATGCTGTCACAGGACATGTCCATGGGAGAATCCCTTGGTTCTCATAGTCTGCATTCATTTGCAGAGTTCTTATAGCGTCACATCAATTCTCCTGAAGCCAGTTCCTGTCTGACCAGCAGACGGAAGCCTTTGCAAGTTCTGAAGCCATTCAGTCTAAACTTCATGGCGACAGAAAAGTCAGCAAGAAAGGGCAGCAGACAGCGCCGTGGGGACACAGTCAAGGACCTGCCACCAGATCTCTTTGAACTATACAAGTCAGATCCTGAAGAGACCTATGGGGAACGCAAGAACCGAATCCAATGGATTCGAAGATATTGGGCAGAGGAATGGTTCAAGTACAAATTTGACACTACCGAATATGCTGAAAAGAATGTCATCAAGGGCCCCTGGGGAGATATTGTATACAAAGGTCTTCAGCCCAAGTCCAAGTCTGAAGCCATAGCTCAAGGTTTCTATCCTTGCATGGTCCGAGGACCACAACCTGAAAATGCAACCCATCCAGTCTGCTATGGTGTCGTGAAGACAATCTCTGCAAGCGCAACTTCCAGTTTGCCAAAGAGTCTGCCAAGAAGAACAAGAAGGACTTTGGACTTGACTTCAACCCTGGTCCATCTGCTCCTCGGGCTGATGGCACTCGTGATGTTGAACCCAATATGATCGGGCCTTTCTACACCTCGACAGTCTCCTCACTCACATTGTTGTTCAGGGGGCCGCCGTGGAGCACTCTGAGAATGCCGTTGACACTGATGAAGCGCCAGCTCCACCAAGGCCACACAAGCAGAAGAAGTCAAAGGCTTCAAAGCCCTCGGTTGCACCTAAAGCTTCGCATGCGAAGCCACTGGCCACTGCACCACCTGAAGCAAGTGTGCATTCTGAAGATCTTTCTCGCATCTCCAAGAAGACTGAGAAGTCTTCAAAGCAGATGAAGCTCATCCAGCGCTCTGGGTAAGAACTAACCCCGGGCGATATCTTGCGGAATGAAGAAGCCACCATTGATCTGTCCAACGACGACGATCTTGGTGATCATGCTCTTGAGATTCTCATAAAGAGCAAGGAGGAGGCAGAGATCTTCAATGATCTACCCCTATTTGATGTGGATATTGTGAACAACTTCATTGATGAATGGTTTGAAAACCCCAGCATCAACATCGATGACCTTGAGCTTCCAATTGGCATCAGTGTCTCTTTCCACAGTGTCATTGCTACTGAGCTGGCTCTGGCTCAGAAGATTGTTTAACTTAAGATCAAGATTGATCATGAGAAAGCTCAGTTCAAGAGGAACATGGCCAATCTCAGCGTGGCGGATGTTCAAAGCTTCAAGCAGATGATGCATGAGCTCAAGGAGCAGTTTCACCGGAAATGTGAGGAAGCTAAAGGTTCCCGAGAGAGAATGAAATACTTTGCTGAGAAGAGTGTGCAAGCGCACAATGAGGCTGAGAAGCGCAAGGCACTGAGGCGCCCTGGCATCGCCCCCAGAATGGCTGCCAAGAAGAAGAAGAAGTCTGCTGCGGGACGCATTGAAGTAGTAAGGCAGGAAGCACCTAGCATTGTCTTCCCTGCCAGCATGACATGCTCGAAGCCTAAGGTCCCCACAGCTGCTTTAGAACTGAAGAAGACAAGGGCAGCTGAGGCCGAAGCTAGAAAGCGCAAGAACAAAAATGCCACTGATGACACCCCACATCCCAAGAAGCGGAAGGCAAAGTCTTTGAAGAAAGATCGGGCTGCTCCCTCATAGCCCTTCCTTGTCGAACCCATCTCAGTTGTTCGTCCTGCATCCAACAACCAAGAACGTCAGCTAGTACTTCATGAGCCTGCTTCCACAGAGGCTCCTGAAGCTGAAGACATTCCAGCTGCTGAGCCCATCACAGCTGAAGACATTGGTCATCACGACAATGTAGAAGATGATGAAGTCCTTCCTTAGATCGAGCACCAATTGGTATCATTGCCTGTTCTCACGAATAGCAAACTCATCAGCATTGGTCGTCCATTGACGCCAATTGCTCAGGATGCAACGTGGGCTGATCACCCCCAAGACATACCAAGCCAGGACACCCCCAGTACTCCCCCTCCTCAAGTTACCACTTTGGTACTTGATGATGACAACTACATGGTAAAGACCACCCCATCTCCAAAGGCATCGCCCTCATTCCGCAGGCTTCGCAAAGGCCCTTGGCCATAGGTCGCCATGCCGAGTGTTCCAGAAGGAGAAGTGCAAAACAACTCAGTGGCACGACAAGTGTTTCCTGACGCCACTCCAACTGCGAATGTCTCTGAGTCCGAAGCAAAAGCTGCTGAAGACATTTCGGCTGCATCAGCCGATGACCAACAAGAACCCCAAGAACCCCGTCAAGAAGAAGAGCAAGTTGACACACCCACCACCAACCCAGAAGTTGTTCTTGAGGAGAACGAGTATGTGCCCGACCCTCCAGCTACTCAAGTGGAGGTTGAAAACACTGAGGCGGCCACCCACAACACTACTGAAGCCAATGACGTTGTCATGGCTGAAGCTAATGTGGCACCTGCAATGAATCTGGTGCCAGAAGTCAATGTTGCACCTGAAGCCAATGTGCGGCTTGAAGCCCAAGTCAATGCGTCTGCTCCTGTACCACCTCCAAGACCTCACACCATTGAGCAAGCAATAAAGACATTGGTGTTCTATATCTTCAATGGCATTAACTTCAATGCTCAAGATTTCTTCATCAGGCAGCTGGCTGCATCTGGCTCTGATCTTTTTGGCCTGAAGTTTTATGCTCCATGGGGAATGCGCCTCATCAAACTTCACTCTTCTGTCAACTATCAGTGCTCTACGCGTAATCATCTCATCTTTTTGCCCGAGGTTGATATGTCTCTCGAAGCCATCTACCCTGAACCTGCTAAGGAGCCACTATATCTTCACAATGTCGATCATCAAAGCTTCACCCAACCCATTGAAGGAGTTCTTGTTGCCGCTCGTGTTTATCCCTTGGCTGGTAACACTCATGCACCTCGTCGTGCCAACACTGAAGCCATTGAAAGCACCATGGCTCAAAGGCCTCGGAAGCGATCTCGTGCTCTCAATGACCGAGAGCTTCTCGTGGCATTACATCAAAAACAGGATAAGCATCATGACTGGCTCAAGCGTCAGATGCAGAGCCTCTTGGTGGATGTCAATCGCCTTCGAAATCTTGCCACCAAGAACGCCTTTGTCACACATGAAACCTGTCGGCAGTCGTGGAAGATTCTGACATTCACAGTCCTCAAGAATGCCTTTGTTTCTATGGAGTTTATTGCAAATTTGGTTTGAATATAAGTTTTTGAATTAACTCATTTGGACTTAGCACTTGGGCACCATTTTGATTTTCATCCAAGTGGCTCCCCTCACTCCCAAAAACATCTCTTGCTCTCATATCTCTCAAAATAATGCCATGGGGATATTTCTGTCAAAGGTAAAGTATTCATTTTCTATCTAAAAATGAATGATTTTCACTTCTGCTCCAAAGCAACCCCTATTTTTCTTGCTCCCAAAAATCTGAGAAAACTCCCAAATTTTCTTTGGACCATGCCTCCTCATCCCATGAAAACATGGTTATGAGGAGTATTTTTGCTATAGAAAATCATTTCTATTCTGGTCAGAAATGGTACTTTGTGAAGAAAGTATATTTTTGACTACCAGAGATGATACTCCTGTAAGTGCATCTAGTGCCACCCCTAGTTGGGTTTGGAGTATTGACGACAAACCTGGTTGAGGGACTAATGTGTTTGTGAGAATTGTAGGATAACACAGGTAGTAGTCCCTCACTGATTCGGTCTACCTACCAGAGATGAACCCTAAAAATGTGTGAAGACATTGAAGACAATGGTGGTCTGGGAAGAGTTTCACGTTGAAGACTATGACATGAGAAGACATCATATGAAGACTATGGATTGCGAAGACATAGTTGTTTCGTAGTTTCCTTTTCTTCTTTGTTGAGTCATAGGAACCACCATACTATTAAGTGGGGTCCAAGTGAACAAAGTCAGAGTGACTGAAGGGATGCTCAACCAGATCCTATGTCTTCGAGAGAAGACAATGAGAGAAAATCTTATCCAGAGCTGGATGAGTCAGCTTTACTTGTAGCCAAAGTCAAGCTGTTGCGTGTGTTTGAAATCTGGCCGTTGGACACGTGTCAGTTCCTTAGTGACCCAGGGTCATTTCGGAAAAATCAGGTTGGGTTGCCTCGTGGCTATAAATAGCCCACCCCCTACACCATAAATTGGTGGCTGCTCAGAGTTAGTGCATGGCTTTTGTCGTTTGAGAGCAACCCACCTCGAAGCCTTTGAGAGAGAAATCCTTGCGAGGACAAAGCCATAAACACCCAGAGCCAAAGAGTGTTAGGCATCACTGAAGTCTTTCTGTCTGTGTGATCTGGATACTTATTACACTTGAGGACTTTGAATCCTCCGGCCGGTTAGGCGTCGCGTTCTGAGAATCCAAGAGTCGTTGTGGATCGCCAGTGAATGAAGTCTGTGAAGGTTCCAAAAGTCTACCTTGAAGACTTACCAGAGTGATTGGGCGAGGACTGTGTGTCCTTAGCTCAAGGGGAATAAGGTGAAGACGCGGTCTTCTGAGTTGAATCTCAGCCTCCCTAACCAGACATACAGTTTTCACAGCAACTGGAACTGGTCCAACAAATACATGTCCTCACCAAGCAACCGGTTCTATCCTTACCTCTCTCTTTACTTACAGTTTGTCTTCGTGAAGTCAGTGACTGCTTGCATGATCTGGTTGACTTCACTGTATGAAGACCATTGTTGATTGGATTCATACTATATTCCATCTTGATCCATTCTACCTAGCTGCTGATAGTCTTCGTACTTTCACCTCATTACTTACTTGACTATGGCTTGTCTAGTGTAGTCTACCTTCCGCTGCATATTAATAGGTTCATTTCTACTGTCTGTCTTCAAAGCCCCCGTGTTTTGAAGACTTTCATAAAAATCTCCTATTCACCCCCTCCAATCGATAACTAGCACTTTCAATGGTTATGAGGAGTATTTTTGCTATAGAAAATCATTTCTATTCTGGTCAGAAATGGTACTTTGTGAAGGAAGTATATTTTTGACTGCCCCCCTTGAGCTGAGATTTTTATAGCTTGATGACCTTCCTAACTAACCCTTAACCTCCAAGTTTCAGCTCCTAAATCTCTCTAGATTTCTCTCAAATGGCATCAATAGTTTATGTCTAGAAACTTTCCAAGAAGCTCTAGTCACCTCTAGTCGACCTGGCTATGATCCAACACCTCAGAGAGACTTAACACTTCATGGACAAGCCCCCAGACATGATTTTCCTACTCGGGTGAACCATGTTGCACCAGTGCACGCGGTGACCACGTGAGTCCACGGCGTCTAGCGTGCATTCGACACGATCCGTGCGTCGGACACGGCACTGCCTAGCCCATGCGTCCACCCCAGGCCAAGCCAGCTTGTCCTTAAGCTTCCCTTGCCACGACCCATCCCTCCTGACCTCTCCTTGGAGCTCCCTGATGCCGGCAACAGTTGCTGCAGACACGGACACGGTGGAGCAGAGGGTGCAGTGCACTCGCATGACCGTGTTGTCTCCCTCCCGCGTCCTGTGCTTGGCGCCACCCCTCCACTGTGTTCGTGTGAGCTCCACTGACCCCTCCCATCAACCTGAGCCTTGTTCATCGCCGCTCGCCACTCCAGAACCATCTCCGGCGATCTCGAGCCCTGCCTCGCCCGCTACTATATATAAGACCCCTCCCCCGCTCCTCTGGCCATCCCAACCACCTCCACTGACCTCCAATCTTCGAGTAGAGCACTGCGGCCAGAACGGGCGGGCCTCTGGCTGCCGTTTTGCACCGAAGCTCGCCACCGATCCCCCTCGGTGTTCTGCTTCCTCCGACGCCCTTAGACCCTTCCCAACCATCCAGGCGTGCTCATGACGTTCCCTTGTCGAGAAGGTGCAGTTGGAGCCCTTCTACCTCACCAGAAGCGCCAACTCCGAAGAGCCTCCTCCGCTGCCTCCTCTGGAGAAGAATGCCGTGACGCCGTCCGTCCACCTACGACCACGCTATAGGTACGTACGTCTTTGCCGTGTTGAGGCGCATCCAACCATCCCTGCGCCGGCGGCAGCCGTGGCCTCCTCGCCGGAGAACCACCAGCGACGGAGTCGCCGTCCCCTGCTTCTCGCTCTCGCTCTCTCTCTCTCTCTCTCTTAACCCTGATAGAGGGGCCCACCCGTCAGCCTCTCTCTCTCTCTCTCCGAAGTGGTATAAGTGGAGGCGTAATCCCAGAATACGCCTTTGACATCACCTGCTTTCATTTATTTCTAAATTCATTTTAAATCAGAAATTTGACCCAACTTTTACCAGCTATAACTTTTATTCTATAAGTCCAAATTAGTTGATTATTTTTGCATTGGTTTTGTCTTGAGCTCCTCTATCAGCATGTAAAGTTTGAGATTTTTGTCTTAAAGTAGCTATTTTTCTGGAGCATTTAAATGTGTTATGTGACATTTTCTTTATGCAATTTTAATTATTTTCAGAAGGAACTTGCTGCCTTGAAGAGAACCAGGAGGATTGTGACCCTCCTCTGAACTAAGGCAAGCCATCACAAATATTTGCAACTGTGACATTTCAATGACTATGATTTTTACTTGAATATGATCTCATGTAATGCATATAGTTATTCAAATAATTTCACATGTGATAGTTTCATATTTATACTATGCTTACAATGGTATTTGAGTTGGTTAGTTAAGTCTATGCCATAGAGTTAATATGATCATGAGCATGGTTATGATGATATTGGCATTTTGTTGAAATGGTGCATATGTATATCGTTGCATTTTCATGGCATACTATGGCTCGGATGAATTTCACTTCAAGTTAAAACATGATGATAATTCAACTTGAACATGTTGTTGATTGAGTCATGGTGCCACTGAATCAAGCTTCCCAATGCAACCACATTTGCCTTTATGGGGAGGCCCTTTCTTGATCTGTTTTTATGCCTCTCACTGGTGCCTCCAACTAGGGATGGTTATGCGCTTGACCTACCCTATCCTGGTAGGCAGGCATAGCCTTGTGTGCCCGTAGTTGATTTGGTACCATTGTCCCCGTTTTGGACCGTTTAGTTTTGCCACGGCGGTGGTCATTGGGTGTCACGAGGTGACACCGGGGCCACCCATGATTTAGCCCAAAGGGGAGTTGGTCAGAGTGGCCGGGAGACTGTCATGGCAATAGATTGGTTCTGTCGGAACGCCGTTGGTACACCCGAATGGGAGCTCGAGGCCATGGGTTCTATGGTGTGGGTACTGAAGGAAATATGCCCTAGAGGCAATAATAAAGTTGTTATTTTATATTTCCTTATTCATGATAAAGGTTTATTATTCATACTAGAATTGTATTGATCGGAAACCTTAATACATGTGTGAATACATAAACAAACACCGTGTCCCTAGTGAGCCTCTACTAGACTAGCTCATTGATTAAAGATGGTTAAGGTTTCCTAAACATGGACATGAGTTGTCATTTCATAACGAGATCACATCATTAGGAGAACGATGTGATGAACAAGACACATCCATTAGCTTAGCATAATGATCATTTAGTTTTATTGCTATTGCTTTCTTCATGTCAAATACATATTCCTTCGACTATGAGATTATGCAAATCCCGGAAACCGGAGGAATGCCTTGTGTGTTATCAAATGTCACAACGTAACTAGGTGATTATAAAGATTCTCTACAACTATCTCCGAAGCTGTTTGTTGAGTTGGCACAGATTGAGATTAGGATTTGTCACTCTGAGTATCGGAGAGGTATCTCTGGGCCCTCTTGGTAATACACATCATAAGCTTGCAAGCAAATGACTAAGGAGTTAGTCACGAGGTGATGTATTACGGAATGAGTAAAGAGACTTGCCGATAACGAGATTGAACTAGGTATGAAGATACCGCGACCGAATCTCGGGCAAGTAACATACCGATGGACAAAGGGAATTACGTATGTTGTCATAACGGTTCGACCAATAAAGATCTTCGTAGAATATGTAGGAGCCAATAAGGGCATCCAGGTTCCGATATTGGTTATTGACCGGAGAGGTGCCTAGGTCATGTCTACATAGTTCTCGAACCCGTAGGGTCCGCACGCTTAACGTTCGATGATGATATAATATTATATGAGTTATGTGATTTTGTGACCGAATGTTGTTCGGAGTCCCTGATGAGATTACAGACATGATGAGGAGTCTCGAAATGGTCAAGAGATAAAGATTGATATATAGGACGATGGTATTCGGACACCGGAACTGTTCCAGAGGTTACCGGGTACATATCGGGTCACCGAAAGGGGTTCCGGGCACCCCCGGCAAAAGATATGGGCCTTATTGTCCAAGAGGGGAAACACACCAACCACAAGGGGCTGGTGCGCCCCCCATATGGGCCGAACTAGGATGAGAAGGAAAGAGGGGAAGGGAAAGGAAAGGGGGGATTCGGCCTCCCCCTTCCTTCCCTCCTCCCTCGTCTTTCATTCCCCCTCCGACAAATATGATAGGGGGCGTGGCCAAGGGGAGACCCCAAGTAGGGTTCAGCCTACTTGGGCGCCTCCTGGTAGCCTCCTCTCTCCCTCCCACCTATATATATGTGGGGGCACCCTAGCACACCCTAGACAATTGTTTAGCCGTGTGCGGCGCCCCCTACACTGTTTACTCCCCCGGTCATATTTTCGTAGTGCTTAGGCAAAGACCTGCGAGGATCACTTCACCATCACCGTCACCATGCCATCGTGCTGACGGAACTAATCTACTACCTCGATGCCTTGCTAGATCAAGAAGGCGAGGGACGTCACTGAGCTGAACGTGTGCAGAAGGTGGAGGTGTCGTGCATTCGGTACTTGATCGGTTGAAGCGCAAAGAAGTTCGACTACATCAACCGCGTTAGAAAACGCTTCCGCTAATGGTTGACTAGGGTACGTAGACACACTCCCCCCTCGTTGCTATGCATCTCCATGGATAGATCATTGCGTGTGCGTAGAATTTTTTCCATGCAACGATTCCAAACAGTGGCATCAGAGCCAAGTCTATGCGTAGATGATATGCACGAGTAGAACACAAAGAGTTGTGGGTGGTGATAGTCATACTACTTACCACCAACGTCTTATTTTGATTCGGTGGTATTGTGGGGTGAACCATCCCGAACCAACCTTACATGTCCATGCACAGGAGACCGGTTCCACCGACTAACATGCAACTAGTTTTGCATAAAGGTGGCAAGCAGGTGTCTATTTATCCTACTTTAGTTGAATCGATTTGATGGCAGACGGTCGTTGAAGAAGGTTAAAACAGCAAACTTGGCGAAACATCATTGTGGTTTTATGCGTAGGTAAGAATGGTTCTTGCTAGGAGCCCGTAGCAGCCACGTAAAACTTGCAACAACAAAGTAGAGGACGTCTAAATTGTTTTTGCAGGGCATGTTGTCATGTGATATGGTCAATACATGATGTGATAAACGTTATTGTATGAGATGATCATATTTTACAAGATATCTGACAACCGGCAGGAGCCCTATGGTTGTCTCTTTATTGTATGAAATGCAAATGCCATGTAATAGCTTTACTCTATCACTATGCGTTAGCGATAGTTGTAGAAGCAATAGTTGGCGAGATGACCACTACGCTACGATGGAGATCAAGGTGTCGAGCCGGTGACGATGGAGATCATGACGATGCTTTGGGGATGGAGATCAAAAGCACAAGATGATGATGGCCATATCATGTCACATATTTTGATTGCATGTGATGTTTATCCTTTATGCACCTTATTTTGCTTAGAACAACCGTAGCCTTATAAGATGACCCCTTCACTAAATTTCAAGGTTAAGGTGTTCTCCCTGAGTATGCACCATTGCTACAGTTCATCGTGTTGAGACACCACCTGATGATCGGGTGTGATAGACTCTATGTTCACATACAACGTGTTCAAGACAGTTTTGCACATGCGGAATACTTGGGTTAAACTTGACGAGCCTAGCATGTACAGACATGGCCAAACACAGGAGACTGAAAGGTCGAATGTGAATCATATAATAGATATGATCAACATAGAGATGTTCACCATTGATGACTACCCCACCTCATGTGATGATTGGACATGGGTTAGTTGATTTGGATCACGTATCACTTAGATGACTTGAGGGGTGTCTATTTAATTAAGTGGGAGTTCTTTTGTAATATGATTAATTGAACTTAATTTATCATGAACTTAGTCTTATAGTTTTGCATATCTATGTTGTAGATCAATGGACCGAGCTACCATTCCCTTGAATTTTAATGCGTTACTAGAGAAAGCTAAGTTGAAAGATGATGGTAGCAACTACACGGACTGGGTTCGTAACTTGAGGATTATCCTCATTGATGCATAGAAGAATTATGTCCTTGATGCACCGCTAGGTGAAAGGCCTGCTGTAGGAGTAGATGCTGATGTTTTGAATGTCTGGCTAGCTCGATCTGATGACTACTCGATAGTTCAGTGTGCCATGCTTTATGGCTTAGAACCGGGACTGCAAAGACGTTTTGAACGTCATGGAGCATATGAGATGTTCCAAGAGTTGAAGTTAATATTTCAAGCAAATTCCCGAGTTGAGAGATATGAAGTCCCCAACAAGTTCTATAGCTGCAAGATGGAGGAGAACGGTTCTGTCAATAAACACATACTCAAAATGTCTGGGTATTATAATCACTTGACTCCGCTGGGAGTTGATCTTCGAGTTGATTGTGTCATTGACAGAGTTCTTCAATCACTGCCACCTAGCTACAAAGGCATTGTGATGAACTATAATATGCAAGGGATGAATGATACGTCCATTTTGCATCATGTTTTCCCACTGTTATTTATGATGTTTCTATGCATAATAATGCTTTTTGGAGTAATTCTAATGCCTTTTCTCTCATAATATGCAAGGTGCACACAATGAGGGAGAATTCCGGTAGCTGGAAATTTGGACCAGGAAAAGCTACGTCAGGCTACCTATTCTGCACAACTCCAAATGAGCTGAAACTTTACGGAGACTTTTGATGGAATATATGAGGAATATTGGAGCCAATAAGTACCAGAGGGGGCCCACCAGGTGGGCACAACCCATGTGGACACGCCAGGGAGCCCAGGCACGCCCTGGTGGGTTGTGCACACCCAGGCCCACCTCCGGTGCTCATCTTATGGTATATAAGTCATTTTGACCTAGAAAAAAATAAGGAGAGGACTTTCGGGATGGAGCGCCGCCGTCTCGAGGCGGAACTTGGGCAGGAGCAATTTTGCCCTCCGGTGGAGTGTTTCCGCCGGGGGAACTTCCCTCCCGGAGGGGGAAATCGTTGTCATCATCATCACTAACAACTCTCCCATCTTGGGGAGGGCAATCTCCATCAACATCTTCAATAGCACCATCTCATCTCAAACCCTAGTTCATCTCTTGTGTTCAATCTTGTTACCGGAACTATAGATTGGTGCTTGTGGGTGACTAGTAGTGTTGATTACATCTTGTAGTTGATTACTATATGGTTTATTTGGTGGAGGATTATATGTTCAGATCCAATATGCTATTTAATACCCCTCTAATCTTGAGCATGATTATCATTCGAGAGTAGTTACTTTTGTTCTTGAGGTCACGGAAGAAATCATGTTGCCAGTAATCATGTGAACTTGATATGTGTTCGACATTGATAGTATGTATGTTCTGATTCCCTTAGTGGTGGCATGTGAACGTCGACTACATGACACTTCACCATATTTGGTCCTAAGGGAATGCATTGTGGTGGAATTATTAGATGATGGGTTGCGAGAGTGAAAGAAACTTAAACCCTAGTTTATGCGCTATTCTGTAAGGGACTGATTGCATCCAAAAGTTTAATGCTATGGTTAGGATTTATCCTTAATACTTTTCTCGTAGTTGGGGATGCTTGCGATGGGGTTAATCATAAGTAAGAGGTTTGTTCAAGTAACAACAACACCTAAGTGCTGGTCTACCCACATATCAAATTATCAAAGTAGCAAACACGAGTCGAATAAACATGATGAAAGTGACTAGATGAAATTCCCGTGTACCCTCAAGAACGCTTTGCTTACTATAAGAGACCGTTTTGGCCTGTCCTTTGCATCAAAAGGATTGGGATACCTTGCTGCACTTTTGTTACTATTATCATTACTTGCGCATTACAAAATATCTTGCTATCAAACTACTCTGTTACTTACAATTTTAGCACTTGCAAACATTACCTTGCTGAAAACCACTTGTCATTTTCTTCTCCTCCTCGTTGGGTTCAACACTCGTACTTATCAAAAAGAGCTACAATTGATCCCCTATACTTGTGGGTCATCAAGGCTATTTTCTGGCGCCGTTGCCGAGGAGTGAAGCGCCTTTGGTAAGTGGAAATTCGTAAGGAAATATTTATATAGTGTGCTGAAATTTACTATCACTTGTTACTATGGAAAACAATCCTTTGAGGGGTTTGTTCGGGGTATCTTCATCTCGATCTGAACCACAATTAGCTACCCCTCAACCTACTGCACATACTGAAAATATTGAATATGAAATTCCTTCAGGTATGATAGAACAACTGTTAGTTAATCCTTATGCAGGAGATGGAATCGAACATCCTGATATGCACTTGATATATGTGGAACAAATTTGTGTATTGTTTAAGCTTGCAGGTTTACACGGAGATGAAGTTAAGAAGAAGGTTTTCCCTTTATCTTTGAAGGGGAAAGCATTGGCATGGTATAGGTTATGCGATGATATTGGATCTTCGAATTGGAATCGGTTGAAATTGGAATTTCACCAAAACATTTATCCTATGCATCTAGTTCATCGTGATCGGAATTACATATATAATTTTTGGCCTCGTGAAGGAGAAAGTATCGCTCTAGCTTGGGGGAGGCTTAAGTCAATGTTATATTCATGCCCCTATCATGATCTCTCAAGATAAATTATTATTCAGAGTTTTTATGGTCGGCTTTCTCGTGATGATCAATCCATGCTCGATACTTCTTGTACTGGTTCTTTTATGAAGAAGACTATTGAATTCCGATGGGATCTTTTGGAAAGAATTAAATGCAACTCTGAAGATTGGGAACTCGACAAAGGTAAAGAGTCAGGTATTAAGCTTAAGTATGATTGCGTTAAATCTTTTATGAGTACCAATGCTTTTCAAAAGTTTAGCACTAAATATGCACTTGACTCTGAGATAGTAGCCTCCTTTTGTGAATAATTTGCTACTCATGTTGATCTCCCTAAAGAGAAGTGGTTTAAATATAACCCACCTATTAAAGAAGAAATTAAAGAACCTAAACTAGCTAAAGAGTGAGCTATACTTTATAATTTTGATCCAGTTGTTCCTACTGCTTATATTGAGAAACCACCTTTCCCTGTTACGATAAAGGAGCATGCTAAAGTTTCAACTGTGGTTACCAAAAGTAATATTAAAACACCCAAACCTGATGAACAAATCAAAGTAGAACCTAGTGTTGCCATGGTTAAGGATCTCTTGGAAGAAAATGTAGATGGGCATGTTATTTACTTTTGTAATGAAGCTACTAGAATTGCCAAACCTGATAGAATGGGTAATCATAGACCCGTTGTTGGCATGCCCGTTGTCTCAGTTAAAATAGGAGATCACTGTTATCATGGTCTATGTGACATAGGTGCTAGTGTGAGTGCAATTCCCTATACCTTATATCAAGAAATTATGAATGACATATCACCCGCAGAGATAGAAGACATTGATGTTACTATTAAACTTGCTAATAGAGATACTATATCACCAATTGGGATTGTTAGAGATGTTGAAGTCTTGTGTGGGAAAATAAAATAACATACTGATTTTCTTGTTCTTGGTTCCCCACAACATGACTTTTGTCCCATTATCTTTGGTAGACCTTTCTTGAACACCGGTAATGCTCAAATAGACTGTGAGAAACAAATTGTCGGTGTTAGCTTTGGTGATGAGTCTCATGAGTTTAATTTTTCCAAGTTTAGTAGAAAGCTTCATGAAAAAGAATTGCCTAGTAAGGATGAAATAATTGGTTTTGCTTCTATTGTTGTGCCTCCTACTGATACTCTAGAACAATATCTGCTAGACCATGACAATAATTTGCATATGCATGAAAGAAATGAAATAGATAAGATTTTCTTTGAACAACGTCCTCTGCTTAAACACAATTTGCCTATTGAAACTCTAGGAGGTCCTCCTCCACCTAAAGGTGATCCTGTGTTTGAATTAAAACAATTGTCGGATACTTTGAAATATGCTTATCTTGATGAGAAGAAGATATATCATGTTTTATTAGTGCTAACCTTTCAGAACATGAAGAAGAAAGATTACTGAAAGTTTTAAGGAAGCACCGAGCTGCTATTGTATATACTCTTGATGATTTAAAGGGCATTAGCCCCACTCTATGTCAGCACAAGATTAATATGGAACCTGATTCTAAACCTGTTGTGGATCATCAACGTCGGTTAAATCCGAAGATGAAGGAAGTGGTAAGAAAGGAAATATTAAAACTTCTAGAAGCAGGTATAATCTATCCTATAGCTGATAGTAGATGGGTAAGTCATGTTCATTGTGTTCCTAACAAAGGAGGTATCACTGTTGTTCCTAATGATAAGAATGAACTTATTCCACAAAGAATTGTTACAGGCTATAGAATGGTAATTGATTTTAGAAAATTAAACAAAGCAACTAGAAAAGATCATTACCCTCTCCCTTTTATTGATCAAATGCAAGAAAGACTATCTAAGCACACACATTTTTGCTTCCTTGATGGATACTCTGGTTTTTCACAAATACATGTTTCTCAACCTGATCAAGAAAAGATAACTTTCACTTGTCCCTTTGGAACTTATGCTTATAGACCACTTTATGGTTATGACCTTCTATATTCTCTGACTTTTGTGAAAAGATTGTTGAGGTTTTCATGGATGACTTCTCCGTTTATGGGAAGTCTTTTGATGATTGTTTAAGCAATCTTGATCGAGTTCTGCAGAGATGTGAACAAACAAATCTTGTCCTTAATTGGGAGAAGTGCCACTTTATGGTTAATGAAGGTATTGTCTTGGGTCGTAAAATTTCTGAGAGAGGTATTGAAGTGAACAAAGCTAAGGTTGATGCAATTGATAAAATGCCATGTCCTAAAGATATCAAAGATATTCGTAGTTTCCTAGGTTATGTTGGTTTCTATAGGAGATTTATCATAGACTTTTCTAAAATTTCTAGACCTCTTAAATATCTTTTGCAAAAGGTTGTTCCTTTTGTTTTTGATGATAATTGTTTAGAAGCCTTCGAAACACTCAAGAAAGCCTTAATTTCTGCACCTACTTTTCAACCACTTGATTGGAACTTGCCTTTTGAAATTATGTGTGATGCTAGTGATTATGCTGTTGGTGTTGTTCTAGGACAAAGAGTTGATAAGAAACTAAATGTTATTCATTATGCTAGTAAAACTCTAGATAGTGCTTAAAGAAATTATGCTACTACTGATAAAAATTCTAGCAGTGGTGTTTGCTTGTGATAAATTTAGATCTTACATTGTTGATTCAAAAGTAATAGTTCACACCGATCATGCTGCTATTAAATATCTTATGGAAAAGAAGGATGCTAAACCTAGACTTATTAAATGGGTTCTCTTGCTACAAGAATTTGATTTACATATCACTGATAGGAAAGGAGCAGAGAACCCCATAGCTGATAACTTGTCTAGGCTTGAAAATGTGCTTGATGACCCACTACCTATTGATGATAGTTTTCATGCTGAACAGTTAGCTGCAATAAATGTTTCCCATAATACTCCTTGGTATGCTGACTATGCTAATTACATTGTTGCTAAATATTTACCACCTAGCTTTACATACCAACAAAAGAAAAAAATTCTTCTATGATTTAAGACACTACTTTTGGGATGACCCACATCTTTATAAAGAAGGAGTAGATGGTATTATTAGATGTTGTGTACCTGAGCATGAATAGGGACAAATCCTACGGAAATGTCACTCTAAAGATTATGGAGGACATCATGCGGGAGACGGAATTGCTCACAAGGTATTGCAATCTAGATTTTGTTGGACTACTCTTTTCATGGATGCTCGTAAGTTCGTCTTATCTTGTGATGAATGTCAAAGAATAGGTAATATCGGTAAGCGTCAAGAAATGCCGATCAATTATTCACTTGATGTTGAACCATTTGATGTTTGGGGTTTTGATTACATGGTACCTTTTCATTCCTCTAATGGGTATACACATATTTTGGTTGCTATTGATTATGTTACTAAGTGGGTAGAAGCTATTCCAACTAGTAGTGATGATCACAACACCTCTATTAAAATGATTAAGGAAGTTATTTTCCCAATGTTTGGAGTCCAAATATATTTAATGACTGATGGTGGTTCACAGTTTATTCATGGTGCTTTCCGTAAAATGCTTGCTAAGTACGATGTTAACCATAGAATTGCATCACCTTACCATCCTCAATCTAGTGGTCAAGTTGAACTTAGTAATAGAGAAATAAAATTAATTTTGCAAAAGACTGTCAATAGGTCCCGGAAGAATTGGTCTAAGAAATTAGATGATGCACTTTGGGCTTATAGAACAGCATATAAAAATCATATGGGTGTGTCTCCTTATAAAATGGTTTATGGAAAAGCTTGTCATTTGCCTCTTGAGTTAGAACATAAAGCATATTGGGCAATTAAAGAGCTCAACTATGACTTCGAACTTGCCGGTGAAAAGAGGTTGTTTGACATTAGTTCTTTAGATGAATGGAGTGAAGGAAATATGCCCTAGAGGCAATAATAAAGTTGTTATTTATATTTCCTTATATCATGATAAATGTTTATTATTCATGCTAGAATTGTATTAACCGGAAACTTACTACATGTGTGGATACATAGACAAAACAGAGTGTCCCTAGCATGCCTCTACTTGACTAGCTCGTTAATCAAAGATGGTTAAGTTTCCTCACCATAGACATGTGTTGTCATTTTATGAACGGGATCACATCATTAGAGAATGATGTGATGGACAAGAACCATTTGTTAGCTTAGCATAATGATCGTTTAGTTTTATTGCTATTGCTTTCTTCATGACTTATACATATTCCTCTAACTATGAGATTATGCAACTCCCAAATACCGAGGAACACTTTGTGTGCTATCAAACATCACAACATAACTAGGTGATTATAAAGATGCTCTACAGGTGTTTCCGATGGTGTTTGTTGAGTTGGCATAGATCGAGATTAGGATTTGTCACTCCGAGTATCGGAGAGGTATCTTTGGGCCCTCTCGGTAATGCACATCACTATAAGCCTTGCAAGCAATGTGACTAATGAGTTAGTCACGGGATGATGCATTACGGAACGAGTAAAGAGACTGGCCGGTAACGAGATTGAACTAGGTATGAAGATACCGACGATCGAATCTCGGGCAAGTAACAAAGCAATGACAAAGAGAATGACATATGTTGTTATGTGGTTTGACAGATAAAGATCCTCGCAGAATATGTAGGAGCCAATATGAGCATCCAGGTTCCGCTATTGGTTATTGACCGGAGATGTTTCTCGGTCATGTCTGCATAGTTCTCGAACTCGTAGGGTCCGCACGCTTTAACGTTCAATGACGATTTGTGTTAAGAGTTGTGTGATTTGATTACCAAAGTTTGTTCGGAGTCCCGGATGAGATCACGGACATGACGAAGAGTCTCGAAATGGTCGAGAGGTAAAGATTGATATATTGTAAGGTTATATACGGACATCGGACTGGTTTCGATATGGTTCAAGGATTTTTCGGAGTACCGGGAGGTTACCGGAACCTCCCGGTAACCGGAACCCTCCCGGGAAAGTTATTGGGTCTATTGGGCCATAGTGGAGGAGAGGAGGAAGGCCAGGTGAGGAGGCGTGCAACCCCCCTTTCCCAAACCAAATTGGACTAGGGGAGGGGGCGCGGCTCCCGTCTTTCCTACTCCCTCTCTCTCCCTTCCTCTTTCCCTTTCTGGTGGAAGGAAGGAGGGGGCAAATCCTACTTGGACTAGGAGTCCAAATAGGACTCCCCCCTTGGCACGCCCTCCTTGGGCGTCGGCCTCCTCCTCCCCCTCCTTTATATATGTGGCCAGGGGGCACCCCAAAACACAACATACAATCTCTTAGCCATGTGCGGTGCCCCCTCCACAGTTTAACACCTTGGTCATATCGTCGTAGTGCTTAGGGAAAGCCCTGCGCTGGTAACTTCATCATACCATCATCATGCTGATAGAACTCTCCCTCATCCTCAACTAGATCAAGAGCTCGAGGGACGTCATCGTGTTGAATGTGTGCTGAACACGGAGGTGCCGTATGTTTGGTACTTGGATTGGTTGGATCGTGAAGACGTTCGACTACATCAACCGTGTTACTAAACACTTCCGCTTTTGGTCTACGAGGGTACGTGGATACACTCTCCCCTCTCGTTTCTATGCATCTCCTAGTTAGATCTTGCATGATCGCAGGAATTTTTTTCTAATTACTATGTTCCCCAATAGTGACATCCGAGCCAGGTCTATGCGTAGATGATATTTACACGAGTAGAACACAAAGACTCATGGGCGATAATAGTCATACTGCTTACCACCAACGTCTTACTTTGATTCGGCGGTATTGTTGGATGAAGCGGCCCGGACCGACATTACATGACCGCGTTCATGAGACTGGTTCTACCGACGTGCTTCGCACACATGTGGCTGGCGGGTGTCTGTTTCTCCAACTTTAGTTGAATCGATTTTGACTACGGCCGGTCCTTGTTGAAGGTTAAAACATCACACTTGATGAAAAATCATTGTGGTTTTGATGCGTAGGTAAGAACGGTTCTTGCTAGAAGCCCGTAGCAGCCACGTAAAACTTGCAACAACAAAGTAGAGGACGTCTAACTTGTTTTTGCAGGGCATGTTGTGATGTGATATGGTCAATACGTGATGAGATATAAATTGTTGTATGATATGATCATGTTTTGTAAGAGTTATCGGCAACTGGCGGGAGCCTTATGGTTGTCGCTTTATTGTATGAAATGCAATCGCCATGTAATTTATTTACTTTATCACTAAGCAGTAGCGATAGTCGTAGAAGCAATAGTTGGCGAGACGACAACGATGCTACGTTGGCGATCAAGGTGTCAAGCTGGTGATGATGGAGATCATGACGGTGCTTTTGAGATGGCCATCAAAGGCACAAGATGATGATGGCCATATCATGTCACATATTTTGATTGCATGTGATGTTTCTATTTTATGTATCTTATTTTGCTTAGTACAGCGGTAGCATTATAAGATGATCCCTCATTAAATTTCAAGGTATAAGTGTTCTCCCTGAGTATGCACCGTTGCTGCTGATCGTTGTGCCGAGACACCACGTGATGATCGGGTGTGATAAGCTCTACGTTCACATACAATGGGTGCAAGCCAGTTTTGCACGTGCAGAATACTCAGGTTAAACTTGACGAGCCTAGCATATGCAGATATGGCCTCGGAACACTGAGACCAAGAGGTCGAACGTGAATCATATAGTAGAATATATCAACATAGTGATTTTCACTGTTGAAAACTACTCCATCTCACATGATGATCGGACATGGTTTAGTTGATATGGATCACATGATCATTTAGATGACAAGAGGGATATTTATCTAAGTGGGAGTTCTTAAGTAATATGATTAATTGAACATCAATTTATCATGAAGTTAGTACTTGATAGTTTTTTGCATGTCTATGTTGTTGTAGATCAATGGCATGTGCTACCGTTCGTTTGAATTTTGATGCGTTCCTAGAGAAAGCTAAGTTGAAAGATGATGGTAGAAACTACACGGAGTGGGTCCGTAACTTGAGGATTATCCTCATTGCTGCATAGAAAAATTACGTCATGGAAGCACCGCTAGGTGCAAGACCCGATGTAGGAGCAACTCCAGACGTTATGAACGTCTGGCAGAGCAAAGCTGATGACTACTCGATAGTTCAGTGTGCCATGCTTTACGGCTTTGAATCGGGACTTCAAAGACGTTTTGAACATCATGGAGCATATGAGATGTTCCAGGAGTTGAAGTTAATATTTCAAGCAAATGCCCGAGTTGAGAGATATGAAGTCTCCAACGAGTTCTATATTTGCAAAATGGAGGAGAATAGTTTTGTCAGTGAACACATACCTAGAATGTCTAGGTACCACAACCACTTGACTCAGCTGGGAGTTAATCTTCCTAATGATAGTGTCATTAACAAAGTTCTTCAACCACTGCCACTAAGCTATAAAGGCTTGGTGATGAACTATAATATGCAAGGGATGGAAAAGGCAATTCTCGAGATATTCGCGATGCTAAAGGCTGTGGAGGTAGAAATCAAGAAGGAGCATCAAGTGTTGATGGTGAACAAGACCACTAGTTTCAAGAAAAAAGGGCAAAGGGAAGAAGGGGAACTTCAAGAAGAACAGAAAGCCAGTTGTTGCTCAAGGGAAGAAACCCAAGTCTGGACCTAAGCCTGAGACTGAGTGCTTCTACTGCAAAGGGACTGGTCACTAGAAGCAGAACTGCCCCAAGTATTTGGCGGATAAGAAGGATGGCAAAGTGAAAGGTATATTTGATATACATGTTATTGATGTGTACCTTACTAATGCTCGTAGTAGCGCCTAGGTATTTGATACTGGTTCTGTTGCTCATATTTGCAACTCGAAACAGGGGCTACGGATTAAACGAAGATTGGCTAAGGACGAGGTGACGATGCGCGTGGGAAATGGTTCCAAAGTCGATGTGATCGCCTTCGGCATGCTACCTCTACATCTACCATCGGGATTAGTTTTAGACCTAAATAATTATTATTTGGTGCTAGCGTTGAGCATGAACATTATATCTGGATCTTATTTAATGCGAGATGGTTATTCATTTAAATCAAAGAATAATAGTTGTTATATTTATATAAGTAATATCTTTTACGGTCATGCACCCTTGATGAGTGGTCTATTTTTGTTGAATCTCGATTGTAGTGATACACATATTCATAATATTGAAGCCAAAAGATGCAAAGTTAATAATGATAGTGCAACTTATTTGTGGCACTACCGTTTAGGTCATATTGGTCTAAAAGCATGAAGAAACTCCATGCTGATGGGCCTTTGGAATCACTTGATGCTTGCGAACCATGCCTCATGGGCAAGATGACTAAGACTCCGTTCTCCGGAACAATGGAGCGAGCGGCTGACTTATTGGAAATAATACATATTGATGTATGTGGTCCGATGAGTGTTGAGGCTCACGGCGGGTATCGTTATTTTCTGACCTTCACAGATGATTTGGCAGATATGGGTATATCTACTTAATGAAACATAAGTCTGAAACATTTGAAAAGTTCAAAGAATTTCAGAGTGAAGTGGAAAATCATCCTAACAAGAAAAATAAGGTTTCTACAATCTGATCATGGAGGTGAATATTTGAGTTATGAGTTTGGTCTTCATTTGAAACAATGTGGAATAGTTTCACAACTCATGTCACCTAGAACACCACAGCGTAATGGTGTGTCCGAATGTCGTAACCGTACTTTATTAGATATGGTGCGATCTGTGATGTCTCTTACCAATTTACCGCTATCGTATAGGGGTTATGATTTAGAGGCGGCTACATTCACATTAAATAGGGCACCATCTAAATACGTTGAGACGACACCATATGAACTCTGGTTTAGTAAGAAACCTAAGCTGTCATTTCTTAAAGTTTGGGGCTGTGATACTTATGTGAAAAAAGCTTCAACCTGATAAGCTTGAACCCAAATCGAAGAAATGTGTCTTCATAGGATACCCAAAGGAGACTGTTGGGTACACCTTCTTTCACAGATCTGAAGGCAAGATATTCATTGCTAAAAATGGATCCTTTCTAGAGAACGAGTTTCTCTTGAAAGAAGAGGGTGGGAGGAAAGTAGAACTTGCTGAGGTAATTGTACCTTCTCCCAAATTGGAAAGTAGTTCATCACAGAAATCAGTTCCAGTCATTCCTACACCAATCGGTAAGGAAGCTAATGATGATGATCATGAAACCTCAGATCAAGTTACTACCGAACCTCATAGGTCAACCAGAGTATGATCCGCACCAGAGTGGTATGGTAATCCTGTTCTAGAGGTCATGTTACTTGACCATGACGAACCTACGAACTATTAGGAAGCAGTGATGAGCCCAGATTCTGCGAAATGGCTTGAGGACATGAAATCTAAGATGGGATCCATGTATGAGAACAAAGTGTGGACTTTGGTTTACTTGCCCGATGATCGGCAAGCAATAGAGAATAAATAGATCTTCAAGAAGAAGACTGACGCTGACGGTAATGTTACTGTCTACAAAGCTCGCCTTGTCGCAAAAAGTTTTCGACAAGTTCAAGGAGTTGACTACGATGAGACCTTCTCAACCATAGTGATGCTTAAGTCTGTCCGAATCTTGTTAGCAATTGCCGCATTTTATGATTATGAAATTTGGCAAATGGATGTCAAAACTGCATTCCTCAATGGATATCTTAAGGAAGAGTTGTATATGATGCAACCAGAAGGTTTTGTCGATCCAAAAGGTACTAACAAAGTGTGCAAGCTCCAGCGATCCATTTATGGACTAGTGCAAGCCTCTCGGAGTTGGAATATACACTTTGATAGTGTGATCAAAGCATATGGTTTTATACAGACTTTTGGAGAAGCATGTATTTGCAAGAAAGTGAGTGGGAGCTCTGTAGCAATTCTAATATTATATGTGGATGGCATATTGTTTATTGGAAATAATACAGAATTTCTGGATAGCATAAAATGATACTTGAATAAGAATTTTTTCAATAAAAGACCTCGGTGAGGCTTGTTATATATTGGGCATCAAAGATCTATAGAGATAGATCAAGACGCTTAATTGGACTTTCACAAAGCACATACCTTGATAAAGTTTTGAAGAAGTTCAAAATGGATCAGTCAAAGAAAGGGTTCTTGCCTGTATTACAAGGTGTGAAGTTGAGTCAGACTCAATGCCCGACCACTGCAGAAGATAGAGAGAAAATGAAAGTCATTCCCTATGCCTCAGCCATAGGTTCTATCATGTATGCAATGCTATGTACCAGACTTGATGTGTGCCTTGCTATAAATTTAGCAGGGAGGTACCAAAGTAATCCATGAGTGGATCCCTGGACAGCGGTCAAGAACATCCTGAAATACCTGAAAAGGACTAAGGATATGCTTCTCGTTTATGGAGGTGAGAAAGAGCTTGTCGTAAATGGTTACGTCAATGCAAGCTTTGACGCTAATCTGGATGACTCTAAGTCACAAACCGTACACGTATTTATATTGAATGGTGGAGATGTTAGTTGGTGCAGTTCCAACCAGAGCATTGTGGTGGGATCTATGTGTGAGGCGGAGTACATAGCTACTTCGGAAGCAACAAATGAAGGATTCTGGATGAAGGAGTTCATATACGATCTAGGTGTAATACCTAGTGCATCGGGTCCAATGAAAATCTTTTGTGACAATACTGGAGCAATTGCCTTGGCAAAGGAATCTAGATTTCACAGAGAACCAAACACATCAAGAGACGCTTCAACTCCATCCACAATCAAGTCAAGGAGGGAGACATAAAGATTTGCAAGATACATACAAATCTGAATGTTGCAGACCCGTTGACTAAGCCTCTCTCACGTGCAAAACATGATCAGCGCCAAGACTCCATGGGTGTTAGAATCATTACTTTGTAATCTAGATTATTGACTCTAGTGAAAGGAGGAGACTGAAGGAAATATGCCCTAGAGGCAATAATAAAGTTGTTATTTATATTTCCTTATATCATGGTAAATGTTTATTATTCATGCTAGAATTGTGTTAGCCGGAAACTTAGTACATGTGTGGATACATAAACAAAACAAAGTGTACCTAGTATGCCTCTACTTGACTAGCTCGTTAATCAAAGATGGTTAAGTTTCCTGACCATAAACATGTGTTGTCATTTGATGAACGGGATCTCATCATTAGAGAATGATGTGATGGACAAGACCCATCTGTTAGCTTAGCATAATGATCGTTTGGTTTTATTGCTATTGCTTTCTTCAAGACTTATACATATTCCTCTGACTATGAGATTATGCAACTCCCGAATACCAGAGGAACACTTTGTGTGCTATCAAACTTCACAACATAACTGGGTGATTATAAAGATGCTCTATAGGTGTCTCCAATGGTGTTTGTTGAGTTGGCATAGATCGATATTAGGATTTGTCACTCTGAGTATCGGAGAGGTATCTCTAGGCCCTCTCGGTAATGCACATAACTATTAGACTTGCAAGCAATGTGACTAATGAGTTAGTCGCGGGATGATGCGTTACGGAACGAGTAAAGAGACTTGCCGATAACGAGATTGAACTAGGTATGAAGATACTGACAATCGAATCTCGGGCAAGTAACATACCGATGACAAAGGGAATGACATATGTTGTTATGCGGTTTGACCAATAAAGGTCTTCATAGAATATGTAGGTGCGAATATGAGCATCCAGGTTCCGCTATTGGTTATTGACTAGATATGTGTCTCAGTCATGTAGGGTCCGCACGCTTAATGTTCGATGATGATTTGTATTATGAGTTGTGTGATTTGATGACCAAAGTTTGTTCGGAGTCCCGGATGAGATCACGGACATGAAGATGAGTCTCGAAATGATCGAGGGATAAAGATTGATACATTGGAAGGTTATATACGGACATCGGAATGGTTCCGATATGGTTCAGGGATTTTTCGGAGTACCGGGAGGTTACCGGAACCCCCCGGGAAAGTTATTGGGCCTATTGGGCCATAGTGGAGGAGAGGAGGAAGGCCATGTGAGGAGGCACGCACCCCCTTGCCCAAACCGAATTGGACTAGGGAGGGGGCGCGACCCCCTCTTTCCTTCTCCCTTTCTCTCCCTTCCCCTTTCCCTCTCTGGTGGAAGGAAGGAGGGGGGCGAATCCTACTTGAACTAGGAGTCCAAGTAGGACTCCCCCTTGGCGCGCCCTCCTTGGCCGCCGGCCTCCTCCCCCCCTCCTTTATATACGTGGCCAGGGGGGCACCCCAAAACAAAACAGATAATCTCTTAGCCGTGTGTTGTGGCCCCCTCCACAGTTTAACACCTCGGTCATATCGTTGTAGTGCTTAGGCAAAGCCCTGTGCTGGTAACTTCACCATCACCGTCGTCACGCCGTTGTGCCGATGGAACTATCCCTCGTCCTCAACTGGATCAAGAGCTCGAGGGACGTCATCGTGTTGAACGTGTGCTGAACATGGAGGTGCCATACGTTCGGTACTTGGATCAGTTGGATCATGAAGACGTTCGACTACATCAACCGCGTTAGTAAACGCTTCCGCTTTCTGTGTATGAGGGTACGTGGCACAGTCTCCCCTATCGTTGCTATGCATCTCCTAGTTAGATCTTGCGTGATCGTAGGACAAATTTTGAATTACTACGTTCCCCAACGCGGAGAACCCAAGCTTATGAAAATGCCAAGTTATTTAAAGAAAACGTTAAAAGATGGCATGATAAAAGAATCCAAAAGCATGAGTTTAAAGTTGGAGAATATGTTGTTTTGTACAACTCTCGTTTCAGATTCTTTGCAGGAAAACTCCTCTCCAAATGGGAAGGACCCTATGTTACCGAGGAGGTTTATCGGTCTAGAGCTATGAAAATAAATAATGCCGAAGTTACTAACCCGAAGGTTGTTAATGGGCAACGAATAAAACATTAATGTTGAAAGTAATATTGTACAAACTATGACACTGGAAGAACACATAAAAGAGTCCTTCCGAAACACTCTAGAATCGTTAAAAAGAGGAGGTACGCGATACGGTAAGTAAACGGATTCCGAAAAATCCACAAAAATATTTTCAGCCAGTTTTGGAATATAACAAAAATTAGGAAAATAAGAAACTTCTAGGAAGTGCACCCTGGTGGGCACAAGACACCAGGCGCCAGGCGCGCCCAGGTGGGTTGTGCCCACCTCGGGTACCTTATGGACTCCATTTTTCTACAGCTTGCTTGTTCCCCAAGATAAAAAATCTTTATATACCCCCCATAACCTATTGACAACCGTATCATGGAGAAATCTTATGTTCTCTTTTCTTGCTGTTTTTGGTCAGATCTATTGAGCCAGGTATCATGTCTTCTTCTTCCTCCAACAACATGGAAAAGGATGCTTGGTTGATGAAGATCGAGATGAAGAGAGAAGAGCCCGTAGAAGCCTTCAAAGGAGACAAGAGCAAGGAGGCTACCGGAGAGCAAGCACTGGTGGTTGAGCAGGCCTGGCATGCTAAGGAAGAAGAAGAAGAAGATATCCTTAAACCTTATTATGCTCATCTTACCCCGACTGAGATTGAAGCCTTTCGAATCATTGAAACGGTTCGTGTGTAAAATAAATATCTCACTCATGAAAATATTCTACATCAAGAGCACGTCATCTTCCTCCGAAGCGTCATCCGTAGATTGGAAAATCTCTTGATCGTGAAGGTCGGGATCGCCTCTACTTCATCACCATCACCTTCTTCCTCACCAAAATAAAATTGAGTATTGGGTATGGGCACTCCCCTTGGCTTCCGCTAAGCTTGGGGGAGGTGCCCTGGTATCATATCACCCCACTATCTTTTTGACTTTACTTATTTTAGTTCGATCCATAGTTATCTTTTGCTTTAGATGAATAAAAGTTTAGTTCGACCCTTTCTTTTCGAGAGTTTGCTTAGTGATATATCCTTGTAATCATGTGTGAGATATATAATAAAGTTCAGTTTGAGTTTTTGCTTTCTTTACTTTCATGTGCAATAAAAAGAAAGGAAAATAATGGAAAGATCATATGCTAATCTTATGGTAGGTGATGACACCACATAAAGAAAAGTATAAGTAGAAACTTTTATTAGAGATTGACAAACATAGCATTGGTCAATGATGCAACTCATGAAAGAATTAATAAGGGAAGAGATGATTCACATATAAATACACTATCCTAGAAATCTTTTGTGATTGTGAGCCCGCATCAAAATATTATATGCCAAAATTGTTGACGTTGGACAAGGAAGACAACTTAATGATTTATGTTGTTCATATTCACATAGAAGTTATATTGTCATAGATCCTTCAACATGTGGTGCTTGACAAAAATTCTGCACTAAGTAGAAATACTACTTGTGCATCCAAAAACCCTTAAAACCTAAATCTTATTTTCAAATGTCCACCACACCTACCTAAGGATTGAGTCAGATCCTTCAAGTAAGTTTTCATCGGTGCAATAAGACAATAAAATTTCATCTAAAAGTGTGAGATCATTTAGTGTAAGAGAAAATTGAGCGTTGTATGAACTTGTGATGGTGAAGAATAAAAGCGACATACTGGATAATAAAGGTTGCCATCACAAGGGGCAATACAACGTGATGTTCTTTTGCACTAAGGGGTTGAGCATACAAACAAATAAGTGCATGGAAACCTCTGCTTCCCTTTGTGAAGGGCCTATCTTTTTTACTTTTATGTATTTACTTTTATGCAAGAGTCAAATTTTTCTCTCTATTCCTTTTTATTATTTTCCTTTAGAAAGCATCTGGTGAGGCGGGTCATGGAGGACTCTGTCAACACCCACAATGAGGCCCAGTGGCAGGGGCTCGAATATATGATGGCCCTCTCCGTAACCGACGACGTCGCCACCCCGGAGTTCGACGTCGTGGTGAAGGGGGAGGCCATGGAGGAGGTGCAACAGGAGGAGCCCACGGCATGGAACCTGGCACTGCTCTGCCAGAAGTGGTCCTGGACAAAGACAGTGTCGTGCACGCCGGAGCACGTGCACGGCGAGGCATGGTCACCGTCCCCGCCGTGGGAATAGGTCGTGCAGGCACCTCTACAGTCGCCTCCGTCCGCGCCTCCCGCCTGGCAGGGAGCGCCAGCCCACCTTTGGACGCCGCCGCCCTACATTGACCTCACGGGCGACGAGGACAACGACAGCGGCAACTAGAGATGACGACGGCCACGGCGGCGACGGACTTCTAGTTTTTTTATGTCATTTTAATTTGAGAAAAGTATACCTTTTGTCCCTCAACTCTTGGTGAAGTCTAGATTTGGTCCCTCAACTTTAAAACCGGACAACTTACACCCCCAACTACCGAAACCGGATAAGGTTCGTCCCCGCCCTCGGTTTTGATTGGTTTTGGTGTTGAGTCACCCCGGTTTTGACCCGTGCTCACTCATATTCCTGTAATTTTTTTATATCCGTGAACTTTTTAAAATCCACATACACTTTTCAACTCCACATAGTTTTTTCAAGGCCGCGTATTTTTTTTCAAAAATAAACACACTTTTTTCAAATCAGCGAACTATTCTGAAATTCGTGTACTTTTTTCAAATCCGTGATTTTTTAACATTTACGTACCTTTTCCAAATCCCCGTATTTTTCCCAAGTTTGTGTAACTTTATCAAATCCAAGTATTTTTCAAAGCTATGAACTGTTTTTGAAATTCACATACTTGTTTCAAGATGAAATAATTTTTGAAATCCACATATTTTTGCGTAAAAGAAGTCCATATCCGTGTACTTGTTTTCGCATAAAATTTTCAAATTCACGAACTCTTCAATAAAATGTACTCCAATATGATAGGGTACATCAATTTTGAAAAATTAAATGAACTTAAAAAAACTAAATGAACTTTAAAAAATACGCATATTTGAAAAAGTACATGAACTTGAAAAAAGTATGCAGATTTAAAAAAGTACACAAATTTTAAAAAGGTTCACGTATTTGAAAAAAATAGCCGAATTTGAAAACATCACGTGGACTTCGAAAAGGTAGGCAAATTTGAGTCGGAATAGTCAAAACCGGGATGGACAGCACCAAAACCGGTCAAAACCGTGACCAGGGATGAATCTTGTCCGGTTTCAGAAGTTAAGGGTGCAAATTGTCTGGTTTTGAAGTTGAGAGAACAAATCTAGACTCCGCCAAGAATTGAAGGACGAAAAGTATATTTTTCTTTTTTAATTTTAGGTTTATCTAAGAATGTGGTGCACTGGACTCTATGGGCCATTTATGTTTATACTTAAGGTTTTTAAATTATTTTGCAATGTCTATTTGGGTGAAATTTGCTAGTCCATTTGATGGATAATTTGGGATGCAGCGATCGGTTGAACGCACTGAAGACCGAATGACCGCATCCCAGCACGCGTATTCATTTTGCCGACACAAATGAACAAAATCCGGACTGATGGGACTGGCGGTGTGAGCGGTGACACCGAGACGGGAGAAGGAAACGTTTGATCGGCGCCAGTGATCTGATCCGCCCGTCATGTAAAACGCAACACCTTCACGGTCTTCCAGAAAGGACGCGTGAGTACGAACCTTCCAGTTCCAGGTCCGAACGTACCTCAAAAAAAAAAAAGTTCCAGGTCCGAACGATTTTATCTGAAGGAACGGTCAACTCGCGCGTAGCCCATAGGGCTGGCGACACGTCCCGCGGTGCACGTGCTGACCTACGTCCGTCTTACGGTTCGTGCGCGCCAACAACTATGCAGCACCGACACCCACGGGCCACGAGGCCAGCCAACGGCCGATCAGGTGTACCAAGCGACCCATCACGGTCAGCGCTTAAAATACTACCACTACTACCTTTTTTGTTTAGGCCAACTCCAACGCTAGACTCCAAGATGTCCGATTCATCTTCTTTTGCATGCAATCATCTCTACAAACGCACACACGCATATCTTATCGCTATGAATATCTTCGACAGACTAAGCCGACATATCATCTTAAGATTTACGAAGTTATCGTAGGTATCTCGTCATTGATGGAACATATCCTCACACTAAAAGCCCATTGTCGAAAATCCTGAAATAAATTCAGAAATAATGCGAGCACCAGGATTTAAATCATGGTGGGCTGGGATACCATAGTCCCTCTAACCATCCAACCTCAGATTAGTTCGCGATGTTCAATTCATTTTCATTTTGTCTGTTTGAAGCAGAAAAACGGACACGAACGTTCGGTTTTAGACGTTCGTCAACAAGTGCACCCAACCGGCGTCCGCATCTCAAACGGTCCGCCCATGCAGCAACAGCTCGCCCACGCGCCTGTGCAGTAGCTCGTCCTGCATGCCCGCGCAGCACTAGCTCGCCGGTGCAGCAGTGCCCACGAAGCCGCCGCGCTTGCCCCCACCCCCGCCCCCGCCCCCGCTCGCCGGTGCAGCAGTGCCCACGAAGCCGCCGCGCTCGCCCCCGCCTGCCGCCATGCTTGCTCGCGCCCCCGTCATGCCACCGAAGCTCGCCTCGCCGCAACCACCACTCCCCC